>NC_053428.1:4352477-4583825 GCF_007990345.1 Gossypium hirsutum
TTCGCCGTGTTCCAAAATTCATTCGACAAACTCAAATAAGATCCGTAAATTTTTCTGAACTAGATCAAAATCTATACTAATTTTCAAGATTTGACTTGGCCATAGTACAGTTTCATTAAATAAAGTTCCCGTAAACTCGACTGCACTAAACCTCTGCTAGAACCATGTTCTTCTGAACAAATTCATATACTACCGTTTTTTCTTAAAAAACCAACAAGATTACCATATAAATAAACTTAAGATTTTTACAATTTATGGGAATTTCAAAGTGAAATAGGGGATCGCAGAAATCGCTCTGACCCTGTTTCACTAAAACTAGATATATCATATAATATAATACCTTTACCTTTTTTCTTATTCCATAAGAAAATAGACATAATAAGATTAATTTAATATATTATTCATACTTCAAACTAGTTCCAATTTTATGATTCAAGTTAGCATTGTACTTGATTTTAGGTTACTTTCACATTTTTCATAATTTATGTGATAATCACCATCAATCAACAATTAATAAACAGCATATCATCGGCCATTTTATTACTAATCACTAGCAAGTATTTACACATCATTCATCATATAACAAAATAGCTAAGTTTCTATACATGCATACAAAACAAAACATCTAATTATACCGAGTTATTCTTGATAGTGTGATCGGCCTCCGACGTTTCCTTCGATCCCCGAGTGGCTAATAAGTACTATAAGAGAAAAAAATAAGAGATTAACACTAGGCTTAGTAAGCTACAAGCAAATAAATCACAACATCAACATAATGATAATTATGCATAATATCATCTAACATCATAAATTTTTTACTTCTCAATTTCTATCTTCTTCTTTATTCCTTACTTCTTCTTACCTGACCTTCCTTTTCATAAATAAATCTACTTTCCTTTGCTGTTATTCACGTAATTTAATCGTATTCTGACCGTGAACCATCGGAATACTAAGGATACTAGGCATTCTGTCTATCATACCCTGCAATGCATGTTTGACATGGACTACATGAATTTTCCGTCTCCAATGCATATATAATAGGACTACATGGCTCATCTGTCTCAGAGCCATATTTCTATATGGACTTACATGGCTCATTCTTTCTGTCCTGTCAACCCTAATATCCTAACATTCCTAGGGTTCAACCGGGGCTTTTAACACTTTTCCTCTATCACTTCACCTTAATTCGACTTTAATATTTTCATAACATAAATATATAAATGCTGGAAATTGACAATAATAATGTAAATAAAAGAATATTGCATTATTTACTGTAACTTACCTCGATACAAAATGTGACTAAAGTTTACTATTTAGTCCTTTACTTTTTCTTTCCCCGATTACTCCCGAATTCGCTCTTCTTGATCTATAATAGCAAATTTAGCTTATTAATATCAACATTTATCAAAACAACCCTTTACTCAAACTTTGGAAAATCAATTTTGCCCCTAACTTTCACATATTTGCACTTTTGCCCAAGGCTCGTAAATTAAACTTCATCCTATTTTCTATGTTTTATGACATACTGATCATTTTTCCCTTCTATGACAACATCAAATTCACACACTAACATGTACTTATGACTATTAGGTATTTTACCGATTAAGCTTTTTTACTCGTTTTCACTTAAAACCAAGTAGCACAAGTTGTCTAACATAATTTAAAGCCTCATATTCCATCATAAAACATCAAAATACACAAATTTCACCTATGGGTATTTTTCCAAATTTGATTCCTAACTTAAATTATTGCTAGCATAAGCTTTATCGAGCTACCGGGACTTAAAAAACGTAAAGATCATTAAAAACGGGGCTTGGAATCACTTACTATAAAGCTTGAAAGTTGAAGAAACCCCAGCTATGGAGAGAGGTAAGGTTCGGCTGGTAACTTGAAGAAGATGATACAATTTTATCATCTTTTTACCTTTTTATTAATGTTAATAACCAAATGACCATAATACCCCTCCTTACTGAACTTTCAAAAATTCCTTCCATGTCCTAATTTTGTCCATGAACTTAAAATTGGTCAAATTACCATTTAAGATCTCCTAATTAATATTCCAAAATAATTTCATACTAAAAACTTCTAGAATGAAAGTTTTGCAAATTATTCGATTTAGTCCCTAACCTCAACTTAAGCACTTTATGCATAGAATTTTATCACGAAATTTTCGCACAATCATGTAATCATACCATGAACCTCAAAATAATAATAAAATAAATTTTTTTCTACCTCGGATTTATGGTTTCGCAACCACTGTTCCGTTTAGGCCCTATTTTGGAATGTTACATTTCTCCCCCCCTTTAGGGATTTTCGTCCCGAAAATCATACTGTGAAGAGATATGGGTACTGTTTCGCATAGCCTCTTCGGGTTCCCATGTAGCTCGTCTACCCCATGTCTATTCCATAGTACTTTCACAAGTACAATACTTTTGTCCTTAATTGCTTTACCTCTCGAGCTAGAATCTTTACCGGTTCTTCACCGTAAGTCATGTCTGGCTGAATCTCAACCTCTGTCTGAGAAATCACATGTGACGGATCTGAACGATAACGACGTAGCATAGACACATGAAATACATTATGAATCTTCTCTAACTCAATCGGCAAAGCTAACCGATATGCTAATGGTCCGACTCTCTCAATCACTACAAACGGTCCAATAGAACGTGGACTTAGTTTGCCTTTCTTGCCAAATCTAAGAACTTTCTTCCACGGGGATACTTTCAAAAAAACTTGTCACCACTTGATATTCGATCTCTTTTCTTTTTAAATCTGCATACGACTTCTGCCTGTCTGAAGCTGCTTTTAAACAATTTCTGATAACTTTCACTTTTTCTTCTGTTTCTTTAACTAGATCAACCCCGTAAATCTGGCTTTCTTTAAGCTCTGTCCAATATAAAGGTGTGCGGCATTTACGTCCATACAAAGCTTCATAAGTGCCATCTTCAAACTTGACTGATAACTATTATTGTAGGCAAACTCTACCAATGGTAAGTAGTTTTCCCAACTACCTTGAAATTCTAATACACAACATCTAAGCATATCTTCAAGTACCTGAATAACTCTCTCTGACTGACCATCGGTCTGAGGGTGAAAAGCCGTACTAAAACTCAACTTCGTACCTAAAGCCTCTTGTAACTTCTTCCAGAACCGTGAAGTAAATCTTGGATCTCTGTCTGAAATGATCGATAATGGCACTCCATGTAGTCTAACTATCTCTGAAATGTATAACTCGGCTAACTTGTCAAGTGAATAATCCATACGGATTGGGATAAAATGAGCCGACTTAGTTAGCTTAACAATCACAACCCATACTGCATCTTTCTTTTTCAGTGTTAACGGCAATCCTGTCACAAAATCCATAGTAACTCTGTCCCATTTCCATTCCGGAACTAGCACAGGTTGCAATAATCCTGAGGGTACCTGATGTTCGGCCTTTACCTGTTGACAAATCAAGCATCTAGAAACAAACTCTGAAATATCTCTTTTCATTCCTACCCACCAATACAATTTCTTCAAATCATTATACATTTTTGTACTGTCTAGATGAATAGATAAAGAACTGCTATGTGCTTCCTGTAAAATCTTTCGAATAAGCTCATCATTCTTTGGTACACAAATTCTGTCTCTAAACATCAAACAACCATCAGAACCAATCCAGAAATCTGATTCTATGCCTGACTCACATTGAACTCTTTTAGCTTGTAATCATTATCATCTTTCTGAGCTTCACAAATCTCTTCAAGAAATACCGGTTTAGCTCTAAATTCAGCTAAAATAGAACCATCATCTGACATGGCTAAATTGGTATTCAAAGCTCGCAATGTAAATAAAAGTTTCCTTCTTAAAGCGTCAGCAACTACATTTGCCTTACCTGGGTGATAATCAATCACTAACTCATAATCTTTAAGCAATTCCAACCATCTTCTTTGCCTCAAATTCAAGTCTTTTTGAGTCATCAAGTATTTCAAGCTTTTATGATCGGTAAATATCCGGCACCTTTCACCATACAAATAATGTCTCCAAATCTTCAATGCAAATACAATAGCAGCTAGCTCTAAATCATGTGTCAGATAATTTTTCTCATGTGGCTTCAATTGTCTAGAGGCATAAGCAATTACCTTTCCTTCCTGCATGAGTACACAACCAAGCCCATTCAAGGATGCATCACTGTAAATCATAAATTCTTTACCCGGTTCCGGCTGTACTAAGATAGAAGCTTCCGTCAACAATGCCTTTAACTTGTCAAAACTTTGTTGGCACTTCTCAGTCCATTCAAACTTAACATCCTTCCGTAGCAGTCTCGTCAACGGGGTAGCTATTATGGAAATCCTTCCACAAATCGTCTATAATATCCGGCAAGACCAAGAAAACTTCTAACTTCTGATACATTTCTAGGAGGCTTCCAATCAACAATGGCTGAAATCTTACTCGTATCAACCTTAATACATTCACCTGAGACAATATGTCCAAGAAATCCAACTTATCGTAACCAGAACTCACTTTTGCTGAACTTGGCATACAACTGATTATCTCTCAGAATTTGTAAAACTGTTCTCAAATGCTCTGCATGCTCAGTCTCATCATGAGAATAAATCAAAATATCATCAATGAACACAACTACAAACTTATCTAAGTATGGTCTAAAAATTTGGTTCATTAAGTCCATGAAAATGGCAGGAGCATTAGTCAAGCCAAATGGCATCACAAGGAACTCATAATGACCATACCTAGTCCGGAAAGCAGTCTTCAGGACATCTGACTCTTTAACTCGCAACTGATAGTATCCGGATCTCAAATCTATCTTGGAAAACACAGTAGCTCCCTTCAATTGATCAAACAAATCATCAATTCTAGGCAATGGATACTTGTTCTTTACTGTTACCTTGTTAAGTTGCCGATAATCTATGCACAATCTCATCGATCCGTCTTTTTTTTCACAAATAGCACTGGTGTACCCATGGTGAACTACTGGGTCTTACAAAGCCTTTATCTGTTAATTCCTGCAACTGAGCTTTCAATTCTTTCAATTCCAATAGAGCCATTCTATAAGGAGCAATAGAAATGGGCGTGGTACCTGGAATCAACTCAATACCAAACTCAACTTCTCTAACAGGAGGCAAACCTGGTAGTTCTTCCGAAAACACATCGGGAAACTTACATACCATAGGCACTGATTCAATTTTCAATTCTGGATCTTTAGTGTTCAACACAAAAGCAAGATAAGCTTCATACCCTTTTCTCAAGTATTTCTGAGCAGACATAACAGAAATTATGGGAAATGAACTATCTGACTCTTCTGAATTAACCCGAAGAATTTCACCATTTTCACACTTCAACTCAATGAATTTCTTTCCACAATTCACTATCACATCATGAGTAGTCAACCAATCCATACCAAGAATCACATCAAACTCATCAAATGGCAATAGCATGAGATCGGCCGAAAAACAGTAGCCTCTAATCATTAAAGGACAATTTTTACATACTTTATCTACTAATACATGCTTGCCTAATGGATTCGATACTTTAATCACAAATTTTGTAGATTCTATAGGCATACTTATACTAAGCATCAATTTCATACAAACATAAGAATGCGTCGAACCCGGATCAATCAGAGCAATGACATTAATATCATGTAGAGAAAATGTACCCGTAATCACATCGGGGAAGGATGCCTCTTCGCGTGCACGAATAGCATAAGTCCTTGCAGGGGCTCTAACATCTGGTCTCACAGCCGAATCTCTAGAGGTACCTCTGTTACTTGCTCCTACTCCTAGTTGCCTCGGTGATCTGCCTCTAGTAGGAGCATTTCCGGATCTAGCACTCTGTGTTACCTCTCGGCTAGCCACTTCTGGACATTCTCGTACAAAATGATCTGGAGCACCACATTTATAGCAAACATTTTCGCCTGCTCGACAAGGACCATAATGAAGTCTACCACACCGTGGACACCCTGATCTACCCTGTCTGACATTACCTACACTCGTAGTCGAGGTGGTTTGAGCCTTCAGATCCTTAAATCTGCTACCTCTATTCTGACTGGATTGCCCTGCCGAAAAGGTAGATCTGGTAGAAAACTCTTTGGGCCTCTTGGATGTAGCCTGAAATGATCTGCTCATTTGTCTCTTTTTTGTATCTTGTGTCTCTGTCTCAACTTTGCCTTTTCTTTTTAATAGCTCCTCTGCCTTACAGGCTCTCTCAACTAATATAACGAACTCTTTTATTTCTAGGACACCCACTGACAGTCGGATATCATCATTTAACCCATCCTCAAACCTTTTACACATGATAGCCTCTGTGGACACACATTCTTGAGCATATTTACTGAGCCTGACAAATTCACGCTCATAATCGGTCACCGTCATATTGCCTTGTTTCAATTCCAGGAATTCCTTCCTTTTCTGGTCAATAAACCTCTGACTGATGTACTTTTTACGAAATTCTTCCTGAAAGAAATCCAAGTGACCCTCTCTTTCGGTACAACTGATACAAGTGTCTTCCACCAGTAGTACGCTGAGTCTCTAAGAAGTGATACTACACATTTCATACACTCCTCGGGTGTACAAGATAATTCGTCAAAGACTCTAATAGTATTTTCTAACCAAAATTCTGCTCTTTCTGCATCATCATCTTTTGTTGCTCAGAATTCTTCTGCCCATTGTTTCCTGATTCTATCAACTGGTGGCTTTTCTCTTACCAATGTACCTGTGACTGGGGAAGCTTGAGCTGCATGGGTAGCCTGAGAATCATGAGGGGGTGGAGGTCTAACTGCCAGATTCGTACGAATGAACTCGGTAAACAAATCATTCAAAGCTCGGAAGAGAGCTTCTTGAGTCACTCCTCCCTGATCAACTATTACTGGCCTATTCTCAGATGGCGCTGCCCCTTCTGTGGAAGCAGGCGCATTACTTTCTACATCATCATCACCAGCTCGCCCGGGATCCATTACTATAAAACAAAATATTTATTAAAAAATATTGTCAGGAGTCGTCACACTATCAAAATACAAGTATGGCATGTATAGCTAGACTTTTTCTCACACTAACTGTTCCGAGAACCGACTAAACCTGCTCTGATACCAATAAATGTAACACTCCTTAGCCGAGACTATTTCCAGCATCGAGCACGAGGCATTACTAAACTTAATCTATCACTTAAATAGTTTTAAATTGTTTATTTAAGCTTTTCGGAATGTGCTGCCATTCTGCGTCGTAGTCGCCTAAAAATTCATATCTTGAGTTCCAAAACTCAAAATTAAGATCCGTAAATTTTTCCTGAAACTAGATTCATATATCTATCCACTAATTTTTTTCATAGATTTTTGACTTGGCCAATTAGTACAGTTTATTAGTTAAAGTTTCCCTTGTTTCAAAACTCGACTGCACTAACCTCTTCTTGTTACGAACCATGTTTCTTCCTGTAAAAAATTCATATCACTAAGCCGTTTGTTTCTCTTAAAACTAGACTCAACAAGGATTATAACCATATAAAGTAAACCTTCTAATCAGTTTTTTACAATTTATGGTGAATTTCCAAAGTTGAAATAGGGGATCCAGAAATTGCTCTGACCCTGTTTCACTAAAACTCAGATATATCATATAATATAATACCTTTACCTGTTTTTCTTATTCCATAAGAAAATAGACATAATAAGATTTAATTTAATATATTATTCATCTTCAAACTATGTTTCTACAATTTTTAGTGATTTTTCAAAGTTACGTCATTTCTGTTACTTGAATCTGTTTTTAGGTTACTTTCACATTTTTCATAATTTTCATGTGATAATCACCATTCAATCATACATATTAATAAACATGCATATCATCGGCCATTTTTATTAGCTAATCACTAGCAAGTATTTACACATCATTCATTGTTCATATTATACCAAAAGTAGCTAAGTTTCTATACATGCCATACACAAAACAAAACGTCTAACTATACCGAGTTATTTATTTGATAGTGTGATCGGCCTCCGACGTTTCCTTCGATCCCCGAGTGGTTAGATAAGTACTATAAGAAGAAGAAAATAAAGAGATTAAGCACTAGGCTTAGTAAGCTTACAAGCAAATAAATCACAACATTCAACATAATGGATAATTATGCATAATATCATCTAACATCATAAATTTCTTTACTTCTCAATTTCTATCTTCTTCTTTATTCCTTTACCTTCTTTCTTACCTGACCTTTCCTTTTTCATAAATATAATCTACTTTTCCTTTGCTGTTAATTCACTGTAATTTAACTCTTATTCTGACCCGTTGAACCACTCGGAATACTAAGGATACTAGGGTCATTCTTGTCTATCAATACCCTGCCAATGCCATGTCTTTGACATGGACTTACATGAATTATTCCTGTCTCCAATGCCATATATAATATGGACTTACATGGCTCAATCCTGTCTCCAAAGCCATATTTCTAATATGGAATTACATGGCTCATTTCTGTTCTGTCCTGTCAACCCTAATATCCTAACATTCCTAGGGTTCAACCGGGGCTTTCTAACACTTTTCCTCTATCACTTCACCTTAAATTCGACTTTAAATATTTTCATAACATAAATATATAAATGCTGGAAATTTACAATAATAATGTAAAATAAAAGAATATTGCATTTATTTACTGTAAACTTACCTCGATACAAAATGTGACTAAAGTTTACAATTTAGTCCTTTACTTTTTCTTTTCCCCGATCTACTCCCGAATTTCGCTCTTCTTGATCTATAATAGCAAATTTAGCTTATTTAATATCAACATTTATCAAAACAACCCTTTACTCAAACTTTGGAAAAATCACATTTTTGCCCCTAAACTTTCACATATTTGCACTTTTGCCCCAAGGCTCGTAAATTAAACTTCATCCTATTTTCTCATGTTTTATGACATACTGATCATTTTTCCCTTCTATGACAACATCAAATTAACACACTAACATGTACTTATGACTATTAGGTATTTTTACCGATTAAGCTTTTTTACTCGTTTTCACTTAAAACCAAGTAGCACAAGTTGTCTAACATAATTTAAAGCCTCATATTCCATCATAAAACATCAAAATACACAAATTTCACCTATGGGTATTTTTCCAAATTTGATTCTTAACTTAAATTATTGCTAGCATAAGCTTTATCGAGCTACCGGGACTTAAAAAACGTAAAGATCATTAAAAACGGGGCTTAAAATCACTTACTATAAAGCTTGAAAGTTGAAGAAACCCCAGCTATGGAGAGAGGTAAGGTTCGGCTGGTAACTTGAAGAAGATGATACAATTTTATCATCTTTTTACCTTTTTATTAATGTTAATAACCAAATGACCAAAATACCCCTCCTTACTAAACTTTCAAAAATTCCTTCCATGTCCTAATTTTGTCCATGAACTTAAAATTGGTCAAATTACCATTTAAGATCTCCTAATTAATATTCCAAAATAATTTCATACTAAAAACTTCTAGAATGCAAGTTTTGCAAATTATTCGATTTAGTCCCTAACCTCAACTTAAGCACTTTATGCATAGAATTTTATCACGAAATTTTTGCACAATCATGTAATCATACCATGAACCTCAAAATAATAATAAAATAAATTTTTTTCTACCTCGGATTTGTGGTTTCGCAACCACTGTTCTATTTAGGCCCTATTTTGGAATGTTACATGTATAGCAATATACTTATTTTGTGTAAATGATTTTATGATATGGTGACAGAATGGTTGAGAAAATATTTGATAATGATAAATTATGAAAATGGTAAGTTTAGATTATGTTTGATGATAAGGAAAATTATTAAGATACTTAGTGCATAAAAACTCATAAGAGGGATGAAATTTGCCATAAACAGAATACTGCAGCAACACTGACGTGAGTTTGAAAATTTACTAAAATCATAGCAATTGAATTTGGTGATGGAATACATATCAAATTGAAGCTTATTATGTCTAGTTTCACATGAAACAAATGAAACAGGTAAAGGAATTATATGTTAGAAGATATTTGAATTTTAGTGAAATAGGGTCATAGCAGTTTCTGAATCCCATGTTCCTACTTTAGAAATTCACCATAAATTGTGAAGATATAATTAGGTGGTGTATTTTATATCCTCAGAATCCTTATTGAGTCTAGTTTTAGAAGAAACAAACTCATAGTCATATGAATTTTTTACAGAGAGAAATGTGGTTCGTAGTAAACAGAGGTCAGACCAGTCAAGTCCTGAAACAGGGGTAACTTTAACTAATAAACTGTACTAATTGGCCCCACCAAAAATTTTATAAAAAAATTAGTAGATAGGTATATGAGTCTAGATTCAAGGAAAATTTACGGATCTTGATTTCGAGTTTCTTAACTTGAGATATGATTTTTCTTGTGACAGTGACGCAAGTAGCTTAAAAGCTGTGAATGTAGAAACAAATAATCCAAAGTTCTAAAAATGTTAAATTAAGCTTAGTAACACCTCATACTCGACTCCGGCGATGGTCTCGGGCGTGGGGGCGTTACATTAAGATTCTTTGGTCCTCCAATATTCACAAGTAGGACACCAAGCTTCTCAGTGGCGGCATGTGTGTAACGGCATTCTTGTACGAATTTTTCACTGGATGTGCAAATCCCCATGGTGCTGTTCGCTTGAAAGTTGAGATTTCTCTATTGAATTAGGCCACCAATGAGACGGCTATGATATTGTGTAACGCCCCTAACCCGAATCCGTCACTGGAATAGAGTTACGGAGCATTACCGGAGTTACCGATTCATTTATCAGATATTTCATTAATTCGATATCTTTTCTTTTCCACGTTCAAGTCTCGTATTCAAGTCATCCGGATCTTTATAAAGAAATTTGATCGTCGTTTTCATTTATTTCATGTTATAATACATTCAACTAATGCTCTAAACAAAATTATCATTTTACCCCTAAACTTTTAATTAATGACGATTTCATTCTTAGGTTAAAATAAAATAAAATTATTGCAATTTAATCCTTATTTCCAGCCGTTATTCTCACAAAAATTGATAACAACCTATGAATTCTATAAAATGTCAGAATTTTCCATAATTTCAACACTTTTCAATTTAATCCTTAAAACATGTTTTTCCCTGATCTTGAGCTAAATTAATAATTTCATTCAATTTTGTAATTTAAATAATAAAATAATCCATTTCATGCAAATTGGTCATTTCTAACTTTTTTTACAAAATTTCCCATAAAATTTTTACTTTTATTCAATTTAGTCCATGAGCCTAAAACATACAAATTAGCCATGCTAGCTGAATATTCATACATATTTTCCTCCTCCTCCTCTCCATTCCACATCCTTAATTTATATAACATGCAACAAGTAACATTATCAATAATTTCACTATTTAGTTATGTATATTCAAAACTGTCCATTTGCGTCATAGTCACTAAATTATTTATTTCTTAAGCTACAGAACTCGAAATTAAGATTCGCTAATTTTCCCTGAAACTATATTTACTTATCTTATTACCATAAAATTTTAAGAATTTTTGGTTTAGCCAATAAGTACAGTTTATTCTTTAAATTTGCCCCTATTTTGCTGTTTGACAGTTCCAACCCTTCTTCACTAAGAATTAATTATCTCATCGTACGAGATTTGGATGATGTTCCTGCTTATTTCTATTGAAAATAGACTCTTTAAGGATTTTAAACATATAAATTTAATCCCTTAATTATTTTTCTCCAATTTTTGATGATTTTCCAAAGTCAGAACAGGGGAATCCGAAATCATTCTGACATTGTCTCACAAAACTTATTATATCTCATGATTTAGAATTCCATTACTTACACCATTTCTTCTATAAGAAACTAGACTCAATAAGCTTTAATTTCATATTTTATTCATCTTCTAATTAGATTTATACAATTTTTGGATATTTTTTAAAGTTAGACTATTGCTGCTGTCCAAAACTGTTTTAGTGCAAAATGTTGATTTTCATTTTGCCCCAAATCTCACAGTTCATACAATTCAGTCATTACTTAATTAACCCCTCAATTAAACTAATTTTCTCAATTAATACTTTTCCTAGACATTATAAGTTATTTCATAACTATTGAAATTCAGAATTTCCACATAAAACTCTAACTTCAAACTCTTTTACAATTTAGGTCCCAAACATTCACTTTCTATTCAATTCTTTCAATAAAATCAGCATATAAACAATTTAAAGCTCTAATTCTATATCAAATCATCATATAATTCCAGCACATATTCATAGAAACTTTCAATTTCTTTCATAGAATCAAGAACTAATGAATTCAACAAATGGACCTAGTTGTAAAAGTCACAAAAACACAAAAATTTCAAGAAATAATCAAGAATTGAACTTACTTGCAGTAAAAATATGAAAAACCAGCTTAAGGAAACTCTTCCATGGTGTTTTTGCTGATGAGAATGCAGAAAAATAAAGAGAAATCTAGATAATTCCACTTTAGTCCTAGCTTTATTAAGTAAATTTTGCAATTTTCCAATTTTACCCTTAATTCCCCTTATTTTCTTGGTGATTTCATGCTCTTGCCGTCCAGCCAAATAGACCTTGGGTCTATTTTCCTTTTAAACCCTTTTTCTTTTATCATTTAAGCTATTTAATCATTTCCCACAATTTTGCATTTGATACAATTTAGTCCTTTTTGTTCAATTAGCTATCAGTACTTTAAAATTTCTTGACGAAACTTTAATACTAACTTATTAACACTCCATAAATATTTATAAAAATATTTATAGCTCGATTTAAAATTCCCGAGGTCTCGATACCTCGTTTTCAATTCTAATTATTTTAATATATATATATTTTTTTGTACATTTCACTATTTCAAAATTTTTCCTAACTTCACATTTAACTTATACTCACTAAATTAATAATATTTCCTACTCATTTGTCGGATTTAGTGATCTCGAATCACTGTTCCGACACCACTGAAAATTAGGCTGTTACATATTGGGTATTCGAGTATGAACTTGAGACGACCGAAGGATTATATATTCTGTTCACGAAAACAAGAAATTTGAAAAATGTAGAAAAGAAAATATTAGGTCTAAAACCAAAAAAAAAAAAAAAACCAGTATGAACCTTTTGATTAAAACCCAAAGCTTTGATCTGCCGGATAATGATACGGCCACCATAGTTTGGAATCTGAACTGAATTGAAATGTGTGTGTTTATGTGAGATTATTAAAAATGGAAAGTCGAAGAAAAACTGAGTTAGCTCTCAAGAGGAGAGTAAACGTATTGTTAAAACTAAAGAAACATTTTAGTTCACATTAACGAATTAAAGGCGCCTTAATATTAAACCTCTTTACAAACTTTCAAAGTCGGTATGGTATTTGAATTCAGAATTATAATGTTATTACGTCATGAAATTGAACTGGTAAATTAAAAAAGTTGGTATTAAACCTCTACTTAGCTGATAAATAGAAACAATTTCAAGAATCTTTGTAAATCATTTCAAAAATAAGCTTTTTATTGGATTTTCATCTATTTTTTATTTTTCTAAACTGACCGATTAGCTTCTGATAGTGGGGGAGTGAATAGTTTCATTTCATCTTTTAATTTTACTTGGGACAGATGCCAACATTTATGGCACCTGGTGTTTTTATCTTCTTTTATTTAATGCCAACGTTCTTTCCATAAGAAGAGCTCCAAACACCGTTGCTTTTTTATAAGCCCTACAAGGATGATTTGTTCGTAAAGTTATGGAATGTGTTGCGGAAAGGATCGATTCGAGAACTCCGATATGACTACAAGTAAATTGACCGGAACGAAAAAATAAAGTGAACACAAGGATTTACGTGGTTCGGCTTTAATGCCTACGTCCACGGGCAGAGGCGAAAAGAAATTTCACTATAACAAGATGAAGATTACAAGTGTTTTACACTCAAGACACAACCCGAGAACCTCACAACTCTCAACCCCTATAGAAAACCCGAAAGCTAAAATCCTAGCTTTCAAAGAACAAGCTTTGCTCTCTCTTGGTTTGGGATAATCAATATGGCTAATGAACCTCTCTATTTATAAGAGAGTTCAAGGACATAATTGTCCAAAACTTTGGCAAAGATTTGTGGTTGAAAATGGACACCAACAACCATCCACTAATCCACTACCACCAACAACCCACTACCAACAACAACAATCCACTACCAATTTTAAGCCATTTCTTAACAAATCTCCACCTTGGCTTGAAATTTACCAAGCTGAACATCATAGTGAATTCCTCGAACTGGATCACCTCTTCCAAACGCCTCTCTGGCGCTAATCAATCCCGAATACCTATCAAGTCCAAGCAATGCTTGAACTTATATGCAGGGATCACCTTAGTTAACATATCTGCAGGATTCTTCTCGGTAGCAACCTTGCTGATAACAATGTCACCTTGCGTAACATGTTCCCGAACAAAATGATATCTGACATCAATGTGTTTGGTCCGTTCATGAAACATCTGATTTTTAGTCAGATGTATGGCACTCTGGCTATCGCAAAATACAACAGTGAAATCCTGTTGTAAACCCAAACTGCTTACTAGACCTTTCATCCACAATGCTTCTTTCACTGCTTCTGCTAACGCCATATATTCCGCCTCAGTCGTAGATAAGGCTACGGTAGACTGTAACACAGCTTTCCAACTAATGGCTCCTCCAGAATAAGTGAAAACATAACCCGTCAGAGATCTTCTTTTGTCCAGATCTCCAGCATAATCAGAGTCCACATAGCCCGTGACACTGCTAGTGCAGTCACTCTGATCATATACCAAGCATAAATCTGCAGAACCTCTCAAGTACCTGAGAATCCATTTCACGGCCTGCCAGTGTTCCTTGCCAGGACAACTCATGTATCTGCTGACCACACTAACTGCATGTGAAATGTCTGGACGAGTGCAAACCATTGCATACATCACGCTTCCAACTGCACTCGAGTATGGAATGTGAGACATTTGCTGCTTTTCTTCATCAGATTGTGGTGACAACTCTGCAGAGAGTTTGAAATGTGGTGCCAACGGAGTACTCACAGTTTTCGCTTTATCCATGCCGAAGCGTTGAAGAACCTTTTCAATGTAGTTCTTCTGCGACACACGAAGCTTGCCCGCCTTGCGATCTCTGTGAATATCCATGCCCAAAATTTTCTTGGCAGCACCCAGATCCTTCATCTCGAACTCACCACTCAACTGCGACTTTAACTTGTTGATTTCCGACATGTTTTTGGAAGCAATTAACATGTCATCAACATACAGCAACAAATAAATGTGCGAACCATCTGAGAGCTTCCGATGATAGACACAAGCATCATAGTCACATCTTGTGTAACCATGCTGAATCATGAAGCTATCAAACCGCTTGTACCACTGCCTTGGGGATTGTTTCAATCCATATAAAGACTTCTTTAATAGACAGACATGGTCTTCTTTACCAGGAACTGTAAAACCCTCTGGTTGACGCATGTAGATTGTTTCCTCGAGCTCACCATGCAAGAACGCCGTTTTTACGTCAAGCTGCTCAAGTTCTAGATCAGACTTGGCCACCATGGCAAGTAATACACGAATGGAAGAATGCTTTACGACTGGGGAGAAAACTTCATTGTAGTCAATCCCCTCTTTCTGAGTGAAGCCTTTAGCAACCAATCGTGCCTTGAATCTAGTTGCTTCAACCCCTAGGATGCCTTCCTTTTTCTTGAAGACCCATTTGCAACCAACTATCTTCTGGTTACTTGGCGGCTTAACCAACTCCCAAGTATGGTTCTTGTGAAGAGATTCTATCTCCTCACTCATAGCAATTGCCCACTGTGCCGACTCATCACACGTGACAGCCTCATTATAACTGGAAGGTTCTATACCAATGGACTCCGCCACACTGAGCGCGAAAGACACCAGATTAGCGTAACGCGGATTTGGTTTGATTTGTCTCTTCGTTCTTCCAGTGGCAATGCTATATGGTTTTTCTTGAGGTGACTTATCTTCATCGGAATCTTGCACCTCAACTTGATCATCCTGGACTGAAGTACCTTCCGTAGGAATTGGAGCGTCCACCTGACACTCCACCTGCTTCTCAACACCGTGATCTCCCATTCTATCTGACTCCTCCTTTTCCCGGGAATTTGTGGTGGATCGAAGCATGGATGACTCATCAAAAGTCACATCTCTGCTGATGATGAACTTGGACGAAACCGGATCAGGACACCACAACCTGTATCCTTTCACCCCTTGGCCGTATCCAAGAAATATGCATTTCTTCGCCCTCGGTTTGAGTTTTCCCTCATTTACATGAGCATACGCAGGGCAGCCAAACACTCTTAAACCAGAGTAATCAGCAGGAGAACCAGACCATACTTCCTCAGGAGTCTTCAGCTCAATAGCTGTTGACGGAGATCTGTTAACCAAATAACAAGCAGTATTAACAGCTTCAGCCCAAAATTCTTCACCGAGCCCAGCATTTGATCGCATGCAACGAGCTCGCTCCAAGAGAGTTCTATTCATGCGTTCTGCAACTCCATTTTGTTGTGGTGTTCGACGAACAGTGCGGTGTCTCACTATTCCTTCATTTTTGCAGAACTCATTGAATTCACCTGAGCAAAACTCCAAGCCATTATCCGTCCGGAATCGCTTGATCTTCTTTCCTGTTTGATTTTCGATCAAAGCTTTAAATTGCTTGAAGTTGATGAGAACCTCATACTTGCTCTTCAGAAAATACACCCAAACCTTTCTCGAGTAATCATCGATAAAGGTAAGCAGATATCTGTAACCACCTTTAGAAATTGTCGGAGAAGGCCCCCAAAGGTCAGAATGGAAGTAATCCACTGTGCCTTTTGTCTTGTGAATCCCAGTGCTGAACTTTACCCGAGTCTGCTTACCGAAGACGCAGTGCTCACAGAAATTCAACTTTCCTGTACACTGCCCAGACAATAATCCTCGTTTGCTTAGCACCGATAAGCCTCTCTCGCTCATATGCCCGAGCCGCATATGCCATAACTTCGTGGTGTCAGAATCTAGATCATCTGATGATGACACTCCCGCAACACCTGTAACCGAGGAACCATCGAGGAAGTAAAGGCCCCGCTCCAAATTACCACGTATCACAGTCAAAGCACCCGAGAATACCTTGAGAACTCCACCTTCAGCAGAGTACCGAAAGCCTTTCTTGTCCAACGTACTCAAAGAGATCAAATTTTTCTTCATTTCTGGAATGTGCCGAACATCAGTTAGAGTTCTAACAATACCGTCAAACATCTTTATACGAACTGTGCCAATCCCCATGACTTGACATGCGTGGTCATTTCCCATTAGTACTGAACCAGAATGCTTCTCGTATGTTGAGAATGCATCTTTCGAAGTACTTATATGAAATGTAGCTCCCGTATCAAGAATCCATCTCCCACCAGCGTAAGAGTCGGATACTGCAAGAACGATCTCGGCATCACTTGAAGAATCTGCATCAGCTACATTCGCACGATCATTTTGTTGCTCCTGTGATTCTGATTTCTCCTTCCTTTTCGGACAATCTACCTTCATGTGCCCGTACTTCTTACAGTAGTAGCACTGTATTCTCTTCTTGGACTGCGATCTAGGATGGCTTTTACTTGAACTTCCACCCTTTGCCTTGGATCTTCCTCGAGCAACCAAGCCTTCGCCTTCATTGTTTTCGACCACCTTACCAGTGATTTTCTTCCTCAACTCACTGGAACTTAAGGCATTTTTCACCTCCTCTAGAGTCAGGTCATCACGACCGTACATCATTGTATCAACAAAATTCTCATACGAGGGAGGCAAAGAACACAAAACAATTATTGATTGGTCCTCATCATCGATTTTGTTATCGATATTATTCAAATCCATGATAATGGAATTGAATTTATCCAGGTGCTGGGAAACAGGTGTACCTTCCTCCATCTTCAGGGCATAGAGTCTTTGCTTGAGGTAGAGCCGGTTCGTCAATGACTTCGTCATGTACTTGCTCTCTAACCGGAGCCACAAACCGGACGCGGTTTTCTCATCCGCTACTTCTCGTAGCACTTCATCTCCTAGACATAGCAGAATAGCACTATGTGCTCTTTCTAGCATGTCATCCTTTTGCTCTTCCGAAAGCGTGCTTGGTAATTTATCTTTACCAGACAATGCTTTTAGCAATCCTTGTTGAACCAGCACTGCCCGCATCTTGATGCGCCATAAACTGAAACTATTTTTCCCGGTAAATTTCTCGACATCGTACTTAGTCGATGAAACACTTGTAGCCATAATTTGGAACCTTTGAATGAATGATAATATTTTCTTCCTGATGTGAAAGATCAGACAAAGCTGCAGTCACAGGGCAATTCAGAAAATATTATCACTCCTTCAACTACGCTCTGATACCAATTTGTTGCGGAAAGGATCGATTCGAGAACTCCGATATGACTACAAGTAAATTGACCGGAACGAAAAAATAAAGTGAACACAAGGATTTACGTGGTTCGGCTTTAATGCCTACGTCCACGGGCAGAGGCGAAAAGAAATTTCACTATAACAAGATGAAGATTACAAGTGTTTTACACTCAAGACACAACCCGAGAACCTCACAACTCTCAACCCCTATAGAAAACCCGAAAGCTAAAATCCTAGCTTTCAAAGAACAAGCTTTGCTCTCTCTTGGTTTGGGATAATCAATATGGCTAATGAACCTCTCTATTTATAAGAGAGTTCAAGGACATAATTGTCCAAAACTTTGGCAAAGATTTGTGGTTGAAAATGGACACCAACAACCATCCACTAATCCACTACCACCAACAACCCACTACCAACAACAACAATCCACTACCAATTTTAAGCCATTTCTTAACAGAATGTCATGTTTTTAGCTCCAAAGATAACAGAATTTCCTATCCTTCACTCGTTTAGGGTGATAGATCGCTTTATAAAAATTTAAGTGCTATTTCGTGATTATTGTAAAAAAATTTTGATTCATCGATGATACTATCATTATGGTAGCTGAACTATGTACATTAAGAGGACTTTCTTTTACTACGCAAATCAAAATTGCGATTATTATTTGTTCAACTCACTGCCTTTTATGATATTATTATTATTAATTCTTTTATTTATAAAATAGAAAAATTTAAAAATAATATATTTATTAATTAAAAATAATTTTTTTTTGAAATAACATGAAGTAAAAGATACATTAATATGTTTAGAAAAATAATAGAACCTCATACTCAATGATGTAATTGTAATTATCTAACTATCTAATGAAAGGAGCTAAAATGTTTAAAAACTTAACTAGAAATAATTAAAAAATTAAAGCAACATGAAATAAAAAATAAAAATGTAAGTAGGAAATGAATTGAACCCGAAGCTCAATAATAAAACACTAATATTTAACTATCTAACTAAAATTAAAAATAAATTTAATTTGAAGCTAATATTTAACTATCTAACTAAAATTAAAAATAGATTTAATTTGAAGCTTTTTTCTGTAAAATTCGTTGAAGTTGACTCTTTTTTAATTTTCACACACTCTCTTTAAAATTTATCTATTTCGATAATTAAAAAAAAACCTAATCTCACAATTTCCCAATAAAAGGGCATATTTAAGGAATTCACCGGGGATTTTAATGTTGTTTTTTTAAAAAAAATTTCAAAATTTATGGTTTTTTTTTGGTAGAACAAAATTTATGTTTTTGTTTGTTAAAGTAGATCGTGTTGGCTGTCTTGTGTATCCAACCATCTCTCAAGTAAATGCCACACTTTTAATGAAAAAAAAATATATATATATATATATTCTAAATTTTTTTTTTCAGGATTTAAATTTTTTTTTCCAAAAATTAATAAAATTATCAACATTTAAAAAGCCAATGTCTAATCTAGTAATTTCAACACAACCTGTACTTTAGGGTTTTGGAGAAACCACTATATAAAAGCAAGCAAGCACTGATTATATTTCGTAAGCAGCCATCCAATCTCATCTTCCGCTCCTCTTTCCAGTTCATTCTTTTCTACTATGCATTTCATTTTAGAATTTATATGGTTATTAGAAATGGTGAGTCAGATAGTTGCCAAATTGAGCGGCTCCATAACAGAGTCAACAGCAGGTGCCAATCCATGGCGTCCTGACTGCCGCTTGGAGCCCAGATTTAGTTAAACGGGAGAAGACCCATGAAACTCACCGTTGTTTCATGACACAATAACCCGTTTATATTTATTTTTTGTCTTATTTCCTCGCCGTTTTTTTGGAGAATCAAAAATGTCAAGCAAACGGTAAGACTTTTAAAGCTAACAGTTGAAAGTGGGCATCCAGTCAGACACGGGTGTTTGTTGTTTTACAATAGCAATCCACCTTTTGCATGGTGCCCAAAGCTAGCTGCTTACACGATTGGAGGCCGCCTTTCTTTCTTCATGGTTTCCTTCAAATTTAAAGCAGCTAAATATGTATGTATATATAAATATGTAACTGTTGTATTATTGGTATTGAGTAATTTGTATCAATGGCTCCACAATCGAGTCAGCAGTGAGAGCCTTTTTCGAGGCGCCTTGTCCGCCGCTTGGAGCCAAGAGAAATTTACTGGAAGACTATTGCTCGAAATATTTTCTAATTTTATGTAAGAAATTTTACAAATTTCAGCCTACATTTCACCATCAATTCATTTTACTTTTGTACCCTTCATCGGCTTGGGTTTTTCAGTTTTTTTTTCTTTTTAATATCTCGTCAGTTTCATTAGCAGCCATTTTTGGAGTTGAAGTTGTCTTCTGTTCCACCACAGCATTTTCCCCTTATTTTTTTGTCTTGCTGAAGAACTCTTATCGGACATTTTTTGAATCTTGTAAAGTCTGATTAAACATACACAAGCAAACAAGAAATCTAATACGAGAGTTGTCAGAGGACAAATTAAATGTTATAATAGTAATCATCTCAACATATTATTTAACCTCGAAAGGAAAATGAAACCAAAGATGGAACTTCCACCTATCAATCTTAAAACTCAGAATCAATTAATCATTGCCTTGTCTCACCTAACAGAGAATATCAGCAGATTGGTATTTGCTGTGGTGTAATGATGTTGCGTCGATTAATTCGATGAAGCGGTCCCGTCTGTCATTGCGAAAGACCTTAAGGAAGAAGAGATGAGTGAACTGAATTGGAACGGAGCGATTTGAGAATTTTTAACGGAAATTTTACAAAAAAAAAAGAAAAGAATAAAACTGGCTCTTTTTGGTGGAAGAAATAGAACGTTGTTGGAAGTAAATAATTTTATGTTGAGAAAACAATATAATTATTATATTATAAAAATATTAGTTTAAAATAGGTGGATAGTTGATTTCCAAAATTTAAGATTTTGTTGTTATATTTTAAGAATACAATTCTTTTACTTTTTCAATTCAAAAATCCTAGTAGATTATCACATGTTAGTAGTTTCTATTAAAACTTATTAATTTAATATATTTATTTTATTTTGACAATTATATGCTATCTCATTACAATCTAATCAAAATTTTAATTATTGGATTCAAATAATAGGATATCTAATAAAAAATTTAAAGTTACATCATATGAGGATAAATTTTGATAGACAATTTTAATAATTGGATTAAAATTTTTAAATAGAAAATATGAGTATAAAAATTAAATCTTAAATTTTGGCTAACAATATTTTAACCAAAATAATTATATTTTTAAAATTAATTGCGTTGCTTTTATTAATCTTTTTAAATAATTTATTATTTAACAAATAATAATTAAAATTATTTATAATAGTATGTAATACATGGTTAAAACATTTCCATTGAAGGGAATAATTATCAATATTATATCATTTTCTTCAGTGGTTCTAAAATGTTGGTACCATTAATGAATATTTGTTAATCACTCCTAAAATTTGAATTGTGATAAAAAAATTTCTAAATTAAAAATATAGTATTAAAAGAAGTTGATTGCAATACTAAATAATAATTATAAATTACTCAAAAGTTTGCAGTTTAAATTAAAGGATTCACTGACACATCTATTTAGCTTTTATATTTTACTTTTCAATTCATTGCCTTTTAACTTATTAAAAGTTTAGCATCTATGCTAGTACATCCTCATCCTCAAAGAAAACTGCAAGTCCTTTGAAGTATAATCCTGGATTTGGGTGGAACTGAAGAACTTGCTTTACCTTGCTATAATACCAGATTTAAATCTCAATAACAGTTGAAAATTTTCATAAATCTGTGAATACATTCAATTATTCAAATATAAACCCTGGTTTCTTCTCAGCCTCTAATAACTCAAAAATTACTTTGTGTATCTGTGTTGTTCACACACCAGGAATGGGAAATTGGGTTGTAAGTGCTTCGACTCTACTGCGGAGACTCGACACCTTATCTGTCAACAGAAAATCGGAAGACACCGCAAACTTTAAGAATTCTTGAAGCTTTGATGACCCGGAAACTAATCCTTTAGCATCTATAGTTATTTGCACACCCTCGTGGATGAAATCCGCAATAGCTATGAATTCCTTTTCTTTAAATCCTCGAGTGGTCATAGCGGGTGATCCGATGCGAATGCCACCTGGAACAAGTGCGCTCTTATCCCCTACAAGGCAAAATTTTGAGATGTGTAAGCACTGGTCATATATATATATATTTTGTGCGCGTGTATGTAAATGCAAATAAAGCAGAACATACCAGGCACTGAATTTTTGTTCAAGGTGATAGAGGCCATATCAAGTATTTTCTCGACCCGAGCCCCATCAATACCCTATTGAAAGAGAAGTTAATACAAGTGAAGAGGCAAAGGAAGCTTAGGCTGTCTTAAAAGAAAGAAAGATGGTTCCTGAAGCTATTCAAGTTTTCAAGAATCAGAAAAGATATAGTTACTTACCAATGGCCTCAGATCCACAAGCACAAGATGATTGTCGGTGCCACCAGAAACCACTGTATAGCCAAGTTCAACCAATCGGTTTGCAAGGGCTCTACAATTAGACACTACCTGCAGGATGAAGTACCCACATTAGTCTTGATCAACAGGACATAGGTTTGACCGAATTTTTTGTACCTTTGACGGACAGTACCTGATTCTGGTAAGCCTTGAACTCGGGTGACCGTGCATGTTTCAAGCAAACTGCTAGTCCGCCAATTGTGTGGTTATGAGGGCCACCCTGCATAGACAACATTAGGCTTCTCATGACATAGCCAGTTCATAACTTGAAAACCTTAGCTTGATGTTTGAAAGCCAGCAGGAGGTTGGAATAGGGAATTCAGATAGTAAAAGAAGCAAATGAGGCAAACTAACCTGTAAACCTGGAAAAACAGCATTATTGATGGCAGATTCTAAATCAACTCCAAGAACAGGATCCTTTTTGAAGAAGATCATACCACCTCTTGGACCTCTCAAAGACTAAATGGGTGAGAAAATTAATTAGGTTGTTCACATGAAGATCAAGTATGCTTAATATATATTTAAACAACCAGAACAAGTAGTATGTCAAGCGAATTTAACATGCATAGAGTTCCACACAACAATTGAATATATTAATCCCGAACCTTGTGTGTAGTTGTTGTCACAATATCACAATATTCAAAGGGGTTAGCAACTACAGAAGCAGCAACTAGTCCACTTATATGAGCCATATCCATCATGAGGAATGCACGCATCTGCAATCTTCCAAAAGGTATCAATCCGATAAGTTATATGCTAAAAGAAGGAAAATATGCAACACACATATAGAAAAAGCTTTCATTAAATGAAAGCTAAACTAGGGTAGGCATTATATCATACCCAGCAACAAACAACTTACTTTCCTCATGCGAGGATAATCGAAATCACGAGGATATGCACTGGCACCAGCGATTATGAGCCTTGGTCGAAAGAGGGTAGCTGTTTTCTCAAGCATGTCATAATCAACAAGGCCTGTTCCATATTTCTATCAGATTGAATCAACCACCAAGCAAACATACCAACCACTAAAACTCAGTAAGTCAAACAACGAGGAATAACCTGTGGATTCATCAAGTCGATAAGGCATTGACTCGAAATAGATTGATGTGCCAGATACTCGTCTTTTAGGAGTCATAAATCCATGTGACAAATGTCCTCCATGAGGTAAGTCCAGACCCTATACCAGTTATATTAAGAAATCATTGATTTGAGTACCATCTAGCAGAAAAACACTAATTTACGGTAGCTAAAACAGGCAGAAGAATATTACCATTATTCGATCATGTGGATTAAGAATTGCTGTATAAACCTCAAAGTTTGCCGGAGAACCAGACAACGGTTGAACATTAATGCCCCACTTCTTTTCATCCAAATGAAATGCTGCCAAAGCCCTCTTCTGGCAAAGTATTTCAAGTTCATCAATGTACTGGTTGCCACCATAGTAACTGCAATAAACAAAAAGATCATTGGCTGCAATCAATTAAATCAAAACCAAAAACAGAATTAAATCTCTTTTCACTTTGCTCGATTATATATAGTATATACCTTTTACCAGGTAGTCCTTCGGAATACTTGTTTGTGAGGCATGACCCAACTGCCTCCATCACAGCACGGGATGTAAAATTCTCAGAGGCTATAAGCTCAAGGCTTTTAAACTGCCTCTCCTTCTCCTTTTTAATAATAGAACTTACCTCAGGATCAGCTTCAATGAGGCCATGGTCCACTAAGCTGTTTTCGAGAACAGGGGCAGAGACTGAAGAGCTAGGCCTCCCAGTAACTAAGCTGCGTTCAACTTGAGCTCTACAGGGCTTCACTGTTAAGCATAACCTGGTGTGGGAATCCAACAAAACGAGACCCTTTTAAAGGAAAAGCTGGTTTATTAACTCTCATAGGCTGTTGCAAAGAACCCATCATTGCAGTTCCACCACAAGCCTGCATTCTGGCTTTCCACTAGTATTCCCCACAAATGTCCTGCGAATTTACAAGGGAACATAACATAGAATTAAAATGAAATATTCATTTCAACATCTTTTTTTTTTCTTTTCTTAAAGCACAAAAAAAAATTAAAATCCTAAAAGTAATCCCATATGAAAAGGAAAAAAAATGGATTTTTTCTTTGAAAGTGAAGTTAGCACGAGGCTAATGAAAAGCTGACACTTAAAGAAAATTCTTCACGTCACCCTAAAACATGTATTAACTAAAGACAAACAGAAAATCTTAAAAGTTAAAACACACACGAAAAACGAGAAAATTTTTAAGTCTCTAGAATCGGATAGCATAGTACAAATACCGCACCAATAAAATATAAAACGATGAATATAAGGCTAAGAAAAAGACCTGGCAGAAACCAGGAAGTAGAATTCAATATGAAAAATAAACAATTAAACGGAAATAAAAAAAGGGAATAATTCAAAAGAATAAATGGCGAGGAGAGCCTACTTTTGTGAAGAGCTCTGTTCTTTCCTCTTGGATTCTCGCGTTTTAGTTTTGGAGTGCAATGGGTTCAAGTGAAGTAAAGGGCTAATAGTTTAAACCCTACAACTCTATTGACATAATAGAGCCGTAAAGCCAAGTCGCTGGACTGGAGATATTTGTTAATTTCCCTGCCTCACGAGCTCAACTCGTAAAATGCAAGCAGAATCTTTGTTTGTTAAGAGGAGAAATAAATTCGCGGGTTGGTGTATTGTGTCTGTTCCTGGAATGCGCTCTGATATTGCCACTTGGCATATCAAGTCCTGATCATGTGATCAGAATGGTCGAACAAATAGAAGGAAAAAAAAATCAGTGACATGCATTGAATTTAGGCAAGGAAGCGTATCATTTTGGCAGAAAAAGAAAGAAGGAATAAAATGAGGCGCAAATATACTATGCGATTGTAATTACTCTCCAAAAAGCAGTGTGAGCCGCTTGTTTATCTCTTTCTCAAGCGGGTTGGTCTACTAACTAAACTTGTGTAACTTCATGAATTTTAGCCCGTTAAATCGTGTATATAAGAAAAAATTCCCCAAAGATCGGAGACAAACAAGCCACCGATGACTCGAAAAAACAAACCGATTCAATTTGAGAAAGCGAGACATTCGTAAAAAAGGACCTAATGGCACCCTCATGGGGAGGCCGCTTGAAAGGACAGCACAGTAATATTCTGACCATCAGCAGCTCATGAGTTTTTTGATGGTGGCTAAAACTATACAACGTGGCTTGTTTTTGTGATGTTAGTGATTTCATTGGGTTTTTTCCCTTTGTTGTAAAACTTTGGGATAAGTGTTTATTAAGTTGAAAACAGAACCAATATGAGAAATAAATTTTTAAACATTTAAAAAAAATGTTATGTACCAAAAGCATGAACGATCAGACATAAAAATTCAAGATTTAAGAGAAATGTAGGGTGTAGGCTCACCCAAATTCCTAGGCCCAAAACAACCCCAATTCATAGCCATTTAGACTGACGAAAAACTTACTTGTGACGAGAAGGATTAGGCGTAAGTTCATAACAATCATTGCAACAATATTTTTATTCAATTGTCAATTAAAATCAGTAAATATATATGATTCGAAGCATTGAAATTTCAAAAGCAAAACAGATGGGAGAAATCAATACTATCAGTAAATTGGAGATGTCCAAGAATGTACGTTATTTGGCTTCCCCTTTAAAACCAATGTAATGAATAAATATATATGGTTCATCACCAAAACTCTTATCAAAATGCAAAATATCACTTGGTAATTTTTTTTTAAACATATCATTTGCTAAGCTTTGAAATTTTGAATACTTAAACATAAAATGTTAGTATAGCATCGAAAATTGGAAAACAGACAAAATCAAACAACCCATTACTATTTTTATGAAATCTTTTACTAGCATCTATTCAATATTAATGTTGTCGTATCAAGTAATTTTTTTTAAGAGTTCAAGTTTTGGGTAAGTATCTACTTTATCCGTGATATTATAATTTGTAATAAATTTTCAACTAAATACACTCCTCCAAATAAAACGTACGTGATTTAGACAAACTTTGTTGAATTTAACCGTATATTCCATGGCACTAGGAGATAAGCAAATACCTGAAGGTTGCATGCTTTGAAATTGAGCATCAGAGAAGTCGATGCCATCTCCATATATAACACTAATCAAGACAAATTAAATCTTCAAAATTTCCCCCAAAAGGAGAACAAAGACCTAGGTCGATGTGCTTTGTCAAGAGACCAATTAGGAGAACAATCACTGTCTTCGCTGCTGTGGACATGCGTACGCGCCATTTTCGCTGCCAAACGAGCTAAGTAGCCAAGAACGAAGGGAAAAGAAAACCAAAACGTAGCGTTTTATCGGACTTTCTTAAGCATTGTTTGCAAGATCAAAACGCATCGTTTTACTCTTCTGTTTGGCACTTTCCTTTCCGCCGCCCCCCCTTTCTCTCTCTCCCCCTTTTGTTTGGTTGCGAATGTCTTCCTCTTCTCTCCCGAAGGAAGGAAATCGGGGAAAAATGAAAATGGAAGGAATCGAAGGCGACGCCTCGGTGGGAGGAGCAGGGCGTTACATTTTGAATCCGACGCGAATAAACAGCGAGGACATAATATTTTGCGTTGATGTGGACGCAGAGTCGCTTGTTGAAATGAAAACAGCAGGAGTCACCAGATTGGATTCCATAAAGCAAGCTATCCTTCTCTTTGTCAATTCCAAGCTCTCTATCAACCCCGACCACCGCTTCGCTTTCGCCACTCTCTCCAAAACCGCCTCTTGGGTACTTTTCGCTTTTCTTTTCTTTTTCTTTTAGATTTGATTATAATCTATGCTTTCAATGATTTGAAAATTAGGGTTTTGAATCTTTTTAATTTAGGCATTTAATTTAATTTCCATTTTTTTTTTGTTTTTTATAGCTTAGAAAAGAGTTTAGTAGTGATGTTGAGTCTACCATTGGTGCTGTTCGAGCACTCTCGGCTACCACTGTCTCTACTGGGCAAGCAGACCTCACCAATTTATTCCGCTTAGCTGCTCATGAAGCCAAGAAATCTCGTGCCCAGAACCGCATTTTAAGAGTGGTCCGTATCTGTTTCTTTTCTTCTTCTAAACAATTGTTATCATTGGTTAAGTAGGGGAAAAGATTCAAACTCAGCAGCCCTTTTGTAAGCGTGTACCTACCAATTAGTATGTCTTATACACAAGCTTGGACGATTTTGTTTATAAATGATTCTGTTCATAGGAATGGTTAAATCTCTTCCATTTGTAATAATGATTAAAGTAATCTGTGGTTTGCATATAAATGATTCTGTTTTCTTCCTGTTGCTCGGAAACCTTACAAGTGGTGTTATATTTTGTTGTCTTTTAGATTCTTATATACTGCAGATCATCAATACGACCCCATCATCAATGGCCTGTAAACCAGAAGCTCTTCACTCTGGATGTGATGTACCTCCATGACAAGCCTGGACCTGATAATTGTCCCCAGGCAGTTTACGATGCACTGGTTGATGCACTTGAACATGTTAGCGAGTACGAAGGATACATCCATGAGAGTGGACATGGGCTACCTCGTACCCTCTTCCGCTTCATGTCCATGTTGTTGTCTCATCCTCAACAACGTTGCCCTCAAGATGACTGTGATATTCCCAAGCCCCTTATGAAGAAGTCAGCTGAATCAGCAAATGGTGAGGATAATAATGTTCATGTATCCACCAGTCGGTGAGAACATCGAGGACCAGAAATTCATGTGGCTTCAATCAATGGGTACTGTTATCATCAGTATGGTTTCTGGATGTGTACTGAAATTAAGATGTATCTGCAAACATTCTGTACATATCAAACAAACCTTTTCTTTTGTGTTTGTCAAACTGTTTCTTTTATATGAGATGCAATCTTTTCATCATTAGCTTTTAACTTTTAAATGTTCAGGTCCTTGTGGGAAGGTTTTGTGGAGTAGCATCCCTTTTAGCAATAATTTAATAATGAAATCTCTTTGATCGTTTTACTTAGGCAGGCATACCAGACAAGGCATGCCAAAAGTGTACCAGATACAGAAACCTTAGATCCAAGCCAACATTTTGCCACACCCAGCAGCGACATTAACCACATTCCACATGAGGTGCATATTTAAGCTTTTATACCCCATTGATCTGATCCATACAAAGTCCATGGATGGTGATGATGGTGTTTTCCATGATTCTACCATGCTTTATTAATACATCGGTTCTTGATTGTGTAATGGATTCGAACTTATCCCTAAAACTATTCAATTTGAGAGTCTTATCTCCCCAAAGTCAAGATTTCCAAGCATTTCATATCCATTAAAGGATTATATGCATGCATGTATTACAGAAGTTAAGGTCCCTGATAAGATGTGTGGGTTATCCAAACAACTAAAATCTGACATAAAGAAACAACCAAGCGTGCTTATAAAAAAGTGTATTGCAGTGTTGAAAAATGTTGGGATTACGTTCGTCCTTGTCATCATTAACGCGTGTTTATACTTTATAGGCTTCTTCTAGCCTGGAAAAAAAATGGGCACGTTTGGCAATCAGCTTATAGCATTAGAGATAAGACGGCCAACCAAGAAGAACTCAAAAGTACAAATCGATTGCATTGACAAAGAAAAAAGTACAAATCACTTTGTTTTGGTTTCGAATATTAGTTTGGAGTCAATTGTTGATCTTAAAGAATAAGAATGATATAGATTCAATGCTCCATTATCAAGTATTGAAAAACATTATCTTAATGAAAAATTGTTAAAAATGTAGTCAATGGTTCCGAGGCTGGCAAGTTGGCATTATCCGTATTGACTATTTGTGTAATCACTCTAACTTGCCACTTATAGGGTTAAAACAGTATATTACTAAGTTGATTTGAGCTAAATCGAACTCAATTTTGATTATATGTTTTTTTTAAAGTAATATCAAAATAAAATGAATTTCATTTGATTATTAACATTATTAAATTAAGTATAAGACAAATAAAAAGGTACATTTTTTTTCTAGTACTTTATTTTAAAGTTACAAACTTAAATCTCAGAATCATGGCATCTCAAGTATAACCATTTTAATGAATAGCGAAAAGGTTGAAAATAAAACTTACATAAGACCAAAAATTTTAATTTGACTAAAAGATAGATATATACATTCTTGTGAAATTCAGATCAACCTTTCTCGCTACCACATAATAGTAATAGTAATAATACTAATCAACCTGTAAGAATATTTGTTGTGTCTATTGAGCAAATTATATATAATGCTATTTATTCCTCTAATATGACTTTCTTAAATTTTTTAACATAAATTCTTTATACTTTAATATATAAAGTCATTTTAGCTGAATTTTTAATGTTTGGGCTTAGATTCTTGACACCTGCACTTTTTTTATTCTTCGTTTTGGGGTTTCGAGACGTGTGGTGAGGGAAGAGATAAGAAAAGAGAGAATGAAATATAATGTAGGAAAGAGAAAAAAAAAAGGAAAAGGAAAGAGACGAAAGGGCAAAATTAAAGAATTTTGTATTTTTAAAATATTATTATAAATTTAAATGAACTTTTAGGTGTTAACGTTTTCATAGATATTCGTTCATTTTATTTTTATCTTGTATATTAATTTTATATAATAATTTATTTAATGTTGTATTAATTTGAAGAGATTAATTTATATTATTTAAAAATTTCACAATAATTATATATCATATCAGTGGTGAAAATCTTAAGTCGTTATTCAAATTTTAATTTTATTATGCACAATTATGGTGTATGAATTTTCATAGTTTATTCCAACAGATACATAGAGGGCCTTGGTCCCTAAAAATAAAAAATTCAATTTAATCCTCTTATAAATAGAAAATTTATAAATATATATATAGTGAAATTGCACTTTAACCTCTTAAAATAAAATTTTTTAATTTAGTCTTCTTATAAATAAAAAATTATAAATTAATATATAGTAAAATTACACTTTAGCCCCCTAAAAATAAAAATATTTTTTGTTTAATCCTTTAAAAAAATGATGAAATTATAAATTAATACAAAATAATTTTATATTTGATCTATGAAAAAATTATAATTAAATTTCTATCCCTACTAAAAGATTTTTTTTGGATTTACCCCTACATGTACATATGCCATGAACGAGTTTCTTTGATTTTTTTGGTCCTTCATTAGTTGTGCTTTATATTATAGTTGACCATACATCAATTTGTACTTGAATTGCATTTGTTAGTATGTTAAATTTATAATAATAAAATTTTTAGAAAGAAAAAGAAAACATATATACGTATCATTTCATGCTTTTATTTATTTATTTATAAGAGTTCTTTCATTTTATTTTTTTATATTATATTATATTATGATATTTTTTATGTTTCGATTTTATATCGCATGTGCATATTTTATATAAATTTACCATGATTATATGAGATTAGTTTTAAATTTTATTTACTTAAAATATTAAAATAATAATAATTTGATAGACTTTTTTTTTAAATAATTATTTGATATACTTAAAATAAAAAAAATTACAATATAATTTATTTGAATTTACGCAAGCGGTAAAAATCTAGTTATATTTTTTATATACAATAATAGGTATTTTTGTTCGTTTTACGATTTAAATCTAATTCTATTCAAGCTGGAGATATTTAAGTAAAATTCTCCCAATTTCAAATTTTAAACTTGTTTTAAAATTAATTATATTAATTTTTGATTAAACAGTATAAACAAAATTTGACCAATTGAGGTGACTGTATATTTGTTTAAAATAATTTAACATAAACAAAGAAAAAAAAAGTCAACATGTAAAACCCACCCAACAGTGGCGTAGCTAGGGGGCTGGCATGGGCCCCGGCCCCCTTAAAATGTAAAATTATATTTTTAACCCTTTAAATTTATTAAAAATTTTAAATTAACAAAGGTAAAATTGCACTTTGCCTCCCTTAAAATTATAAAAATTTAATTTAATCATTTACAAATTATAAAGATATAAACTCTAAAAAATTAAAATTTCATCCGACCCCCCAAAAAAATTTTTCTGGCTTCGCCCTGCAACCTAATTTGCTCTAAAAATTTAATGGTCACAAAGAAAGTCTACGACATATACGGTAAAGATGGATTTGATAAAATTTATATAAGATTAAGCTAATAGCACATAGTGACATTCTCAAACCCAGCCATTTGTCCACTAGTGCATGCTTGGTAGACTATGATTAACCATGATTACGCTGTCTTAACTCTTTAAAGGGTAGGATTAAACCTTTTTAATAGCTATAATTATTATTTGTTTTTTCTCTCCAAGACTTGACCAACATTTTGATGCATCTTTCCATAATTTTATCTTAAACTTATTTTTTTATAATTTATAATTTTTATAATAGTTGGTTATTTAGTATGTCAAAGTTTTAATAATGTTTTAAAATAATATATCACAATTATAATTGTATAGATAGATGTGTCATGTTCATTTTTTTAAAAATAATTTATTTAATTAATTCCATTGGCCTTGTATCCGGCTGTTTTTTCTTCTTCTCTGTAAAGTGCATATATTTGTTCAAGTATCTACCGCCCTTCCCTTATATTTATTTGTAGGGACCAATAGTCTACCTTTAATTTCACAAATAAACATACGCTTTTATAACCCTCAGGGTCACACAATTGGGATTTTATGAGATTTTCATATGAAATAATATAAGTTTTAATTCGATTTGTATTGATATTATTGTAAGTACAGGAATATTTAGATTTGAGTATGCTGAAACGTATTATCTTCATATTTAAGGGTTAAAAAAAAATTCTGTATAGTTCTAGACATTGTATCAAAAAACAAAAATAAAAAATCATGGTGTTATAGTCATATAAAAGAAAATAAATAAAAAAATATAACCCAAAAATAATAACTTATAAATAACGTAATATGCAAATCTATGGTTAATAATATGAAATTTTTTATCATAAATAATGGGCTTTACTAGTTTTATATTATTGTTATATTATGTCAAAAAAGAATAATAATTATGTTTATAATAATATAATAATTGATAATTGTATTTATGATTAATCGTTGCAAAAAGAGAAGAAAAAGTACACCTCATATGGCTTTTGAAGTGAATCTTGGGGTAGCCAATAATAATACTCAACAATATATTTATTTAGATAGGAACAGGTGAATTTATTAATGGAATTGGAGTGTGGCTAATAATTATTAATTTGGTATCTCGCTAACATGCGCGTTACGGAGTTTTTAAATACATGATTGAGGAGACTATTTCACAAAGCCATTGGAAATTAATTAATTTTTTTTTTGTGTGTGTGTGTTAATTTAGTTGAGATGGGAATCTGCATATCCGTTGTATCTTCAGAGATTCACGAGGCCGATGACTGTCATCACGAAAACGTTGTCTTCTTGGCTGAAAACATTGCTTCCCTTGGAATTCAAGGACTTGGCTCTCTTTATACTAAACAAGGAAGCAAAGGGCTAAACCAGGATGCTGCCATCCTTTATCAGGTTTGTCACTGCAACTCTTTGGTTTTTATATATATATATCTATGGCTGTTTAAAAGGGTAAATCCTCTTCAAGAAGAAAAGTTTGACCAAATACTGGATTTTTTTGTTAATCAAAGCTTTGGGTTTTTTTTTTTTTGAAGGACTATGGAATAGAAGGTGGAGCATTTTGTGGAGTTTTTGATGGTCATGGGAAGAATGGTCACTTAGTGAGCAATATGGTGAGAAATAGGTTGCCATCACTTTTGTTAAACCAAAAGAATGCTCTGGAAAAGATTAGAACACCAGCAGATGACAAGAGTTTTCAACATCAAGTCGCAAAAACAGACATCAAATTGATACCAAACAAGGATTTTCTTAATTGGCAACAAGCTTGTATCGGTGCTTTCAAGGTGCTGGACAAGGAGATAATGCTTCAAGAGAATTTGGATTGTTCCACCAGTGGAACCACCGCAGTTGTTGTTGTCAGACAGGTAAAAAACTCTTTTAGTTCAAGTTCATAATTTGATTTGACAAAAATTATGTGTGTACCATGTTAAAGTTTCTATCACCTTTTTTTTTTCTTTCATTCAAAGAGTGAAGATCTTGTTATTGCAAACCTTGGCGATTCAAGAGCAGTGCTAGGAACAATGACCGAGAATGGGATCAAGGCTGTTCAATTAACCACTGATTTGAAGCCTGGTTTACCAAGTAAGAACAGATCATCCAATTAACGAACATTGACCATATATTGATGAAATATTTTGATTGAGTGGGTGATGAAATATATTGATGCAGATGAAGCAGAAAGAATAAGAAATTGCAACGGAAGGGTCCTTGCTTTAAAGGGAGAACCACATATCCAGCGTGTATGGCTGCCCCATGAAGATTCTCCAGGCTTAGCCATGTCTCGAGCTTTTGGTGATTTCCTACTCAAGAACCACGGAATAATTGCAGTCCCTGACGTCTTCCATCATCACTTAACCCCAGATGACCAGTTCATTGTTCTCGCAACAGATGGGGTAAGCCAGTCCATTTTCAATGGAATAATAATGCTGTTATTTCTAGATAAAGAATGAAACCTAAAAAACTCTTTTTCTGGGGGGGCCTGTTTATTAGGTATGGGACGTGCTCAACAACAACCAAGTTGCCTCCATAGTGATGGAAGCAGAAAGTGAGCAGGAGGCGGCAAAGGCGGTGGTGGAAGCGGCTACTGCCTCATGGAAAAAGAAGTTCCCATCTCCAAAAGTAGATGACTGCACCGTGGTTTGCCTCTTCTTCCACAAGAAGCAAAAGCCAAGCTAAATAGTTGTGTGGTAGAGAGGAACATATGTTTTCAAACACCCGTTTGTGAGCTGTGACTAATTTGTTAACCAGCGTTAACTATTCTATAGATTGAGATGCTTTTTGGTCCAGTGGATTGTAGCCATGTTGTATCCATTACGTTGGCATGATAACGAATTCGGAACAGTCAGTTTCCAACTATTCTTCCATGATGAGTCATGCAATTGATTAATGACCAAAAAAAGTAGGCTACAATAATGTAGTAGGTTGTAAGAATGAAAGATCCCTCTATGGAAGTATACAGCTTAACGCATAATATACTCAAAAAGTGGTAAGAAAAACAAGGGACTTTTTTTTTAATCAAATTTAAACTTGATAATTCTTTCATTAATGAAAACGATCTCATCTGTATCATTGCAAATAATGTAAAACCCCTTTTTATCAACAAATCTATACATGCAAAATTGATGCCAAGCAAAGTTTCATAATTTGAAAATGCTGAAATTAATCGTCTTTTGAATCCTCTCCTAGAAGGTCTTCATATGAAACAGGGACCCTAATTCTATCATGAACAGATTTGCGTGCTCCTTCAGCACTGAACTCTTCTGCCGGGTCATTAGGAATAAGTCCAGCACCTTGTGGAACACTTGCTGCAGTTCCATTCGAGAGTGTAGTTTCTTGAGAAGAGATCTCTTTGCTCTGTGCTGGTGCTTGTCTGACATTTTGTTGCTTAAATTGCTTCTGCAAGATTATAAATACCAATTAGGCATCTGTTCTATATTAGTATTTGAAGAACAAAAAGTATACACCACATGATACATGAGCCAAAGGCCCGTGAATTGCGCTGCGATTCCATCTCAAGTCAAGTTCAAAGGCTATTTTATGAAAAACAGAGTTGCTTGAATCATAATACTAATGTTAACAACACTTGTCACTGCTGCAATTAGTTAATGAAGCCGGAAAACCAAAATCTACAAAAGTTTTGCAGAATATTGGAAGTTATTATAAGAAAACAAGCAGAGCATACACACAACCAGGCAAGGCTACTGTTTCCTAATGATTGTTATTTAGACATCCAATTGAAAAATGAACTTGGAAGTTTTCATGCACACATGTTTATATTCAGCGGACAAAAAGAAAAAAAAAAAGAATAGAACTTTATGTGCAAATAAGTAGACACCTCAAATTCCTTGGCCTTTTTCATTATTTCTCGATAAGCAGCAGGTTCTCGTGCTTTTATGATATTCCATAATATGCCACCACCTGTCCGACATCGTCTGCCATCAGCAGTCATCTGACCTCCACAAGATTGAATTGCATCCACCTGAGAACTTTAGGTTTCATCATACATCCCAATATGAATAATGGCAGGGAAAAGAGTGTAAAAGGTCTTGAGTGTGGAAAGAAAAACATCGAAGGGAGTGATATTGCAGCGAAATACAAATAATTGTCAACCACTTATCAGCAAAACGGTACAAGTGATTCTTAAATTAGCAACTTCTTTCAAGTTCACACTTCATACCACTGAACTTTATGTTTTAGAAATTCTTGAATTAAAAAAAAAAAAACAAGGGTATATACAATCACAAACCCATCTCCTGTTACCAGCAAACTTGATGGTATCCATTCAAAAAGAGGCTTACATCATTTGCCGTTATCCTATCATCCAAATAAATACATGCGAATGATTGTCTTATAACTTTTAACATATTCATTCTTAGTTTCTGATAAGTAGCTTCTGATATGTGACAATCTAATTGATAACATACTCTACATCACCGCAGAGTGGCTCACATCTAGGAAAGAAAAAGGTAATAACCTCTATCAAAAGGCAACTAATGAAGTCAGTCATCTCAGCTAAGGGCACAGGATTTGAAGTGGCAAATGGAATCTGCAATGGTAGAGGAAACAATGTAGATCATAAGATGCTAAGAGTTGAGTTGTTTTCAACCCAAATTCTGACCTTTCCTTTAAGAACAAAATGAATGGAGGTTGTGGATTAAACTGTAAAAGGGATAACCCCTAAACTCTAAACCCCAACACAGTATAGGGAAGAAATGCTACCAAGTGACAAACTTCGTTAGAAGGTATTAATACATCATAAATCCCAACCAGACAAGGTGAGCTTGTAAGAGAGCATCCCAGCTAGAACAGGCAACACTAGGTACAGGATATCCAAAAAAACTATCCGCTAATTAATTAACTTATTTCTGGTAAACTCAACATTGAATTTCATATCTTGCAAGGTATTAAGTTAAAAATACCTCTTTAACAAGATCACTCAGTGCAGAAATCCCCAAACATCCCACAGCAGTGTACACCATGTATGACTTCTTCTCTTTTAACCGTCTACAAGTATCTAACACGAACCTGCCAAAACCCGAATTTAGCGAAGTTTCATAAACCAAATTTCACCTTAAAAAATAAAAAAAAGTTCGTGTTCATTTATTTGTTGATGAAAAGAAATTTCAATTTCCACACAAAATTAACCTGTTTATATCCAAAGGTTTAGGTCCTGAACCACTCTTTTTTTTCTTGTTCTTCTTCTTATTACCTCTCCGCTTCTTATTTTTACTTTGGGACCCTTGATTTTCACCATTAACATCTGCGAAGCCGCTTTTGTCTGGATCATTTACGGAGTTACTATCCACAAGCTCCCCTTCTTCTACATCAAGCATCTCCACATCTCCTAAATCATCCTCTTCGTAGATCGCTTCCAATATGCTCTCGCCTTTCTCCATAAAATTTTCAAGCCAAAAAAAAGACCCAAAATTTTACTTTATAACCCTTTTTGAATTGAGAGTTGATTGAAACACTATGAAGTTCGTCGGCGGAGACGGTCCATTCATTCGAGTTTAAGAGTAGGGCGTAGGATGTGAGAATTGAGAGAGAGTTCAAGAAGCGGTCACTTCGGGTGGGCTGAAAGCGTTGCAAAGCCCATGTTTTGTCGTAATATGATGGATTTAGCCCAAATTATTTAACAATATATTAGAGAAAAGTTATGGGTCACTTTTGGGCCAAGTATTCATCTTAGAAAAACCTTGTCCCTTTGAATTTTGATCTCCATGGCTCGATTTAAGATTGAATTTCTTCTCTAGAGCACCGGGATTCTTTTATTTTATTTTTATAGTGGGTAGAGGAAGTGGTTATCTAGTTTTGAACATTGGATTTATGTCAACAAGTACTTAATCAAACCTTGCATTACATTTGTCATTAGTGACTAGTTGACAAAATTATTTATTTACTTGCGAAAATATGTTTAATGAGATAAAATTTTAAAATATATAATATAATATGTTTATTTATTTAAAATAAGAGAAGAGTTTAACAAGTTCTTAGTAAAATGTGTTAGAAAATATGGACATCACATATATAATAAGGTTAATTACAAGTTATTATTTACTATCATGATAGGTTAGCCCAAATTAAAAATGATCTAATTTAGTTAAAGTTTATTGGGCTTTAATTATTAAATAAAGTATAGATTAAATATGTGTAGATACTCTAGTAATTGAGTTCTAATTAATTTTTAATTAATGATGGCTAATTAGGAATTAGGGTTAATATGCCAAAGTTATATATATTAAATTAATGATGACATGCCCATGTCTCAGGCCGTGTGGGCATTTGATATGAGGCACACGCCCGTGTCCTTACCCGTGTAACTCTCTGACTTGTGCCACATAGCCTGCCACATGCCAGTGTGTTAGGTCGTGTGGTCAATTTAATTTTCACAAAATAAGTGCAGTTTTCACACAGTCAAGACACACGCCCGTGTTCTAGGCTGTGTATCACACACGGTGAGACACATGCCCGTGTCTTTGCTTGTGTGCCTAATATTGAGCATTCTGTTTCTAAATTTTAAGATGCAGGGGACACACGACCAAACCACATGCCCATGTGCCAGGTCGTGTGTCACACACAGTCAAGACACACGCCCGTGTGCCTACCCATGTGGACAAAATAAAACCATTTTCTAGCTTTATTTCTCACCCAAACTTGCCAATAACCTATACCAAAACTTACAGGTATATACCAACCAATCCAAGCATTATAACCAAGCCAATTTTTAACATCTAACATGATATATCATTACATACCTTCATGTTTATAATCTTACTTTTTTTATGAGCATGCATTTTAAACATAACTTAAACAACCATATTTAACACATAGGTATTTATCATGATAAAACCTTATAAATATACCAAAACATAACCATCACTAGCCATTCCAATGGCTAGATTACAAACATCCATTTACAAGCCATCCATTGGCCAAGTTAACCTATACATGCCATTATACCAAAACAAGTTTACTAATTATACCAAAACAAGCTTGAGGGTAGTGCAATGTTGCTCCGACCGACCTCCAACCTTCGCGAGCTTTTGAGCACTATAAAACAGAGAAAGTAAAACCTAGTAAGCACTTAATGCTTAGTAAGTTCGTATAACAGTATTTAAACTTACCAATCGCATTCATTCTTATTAAAAATACAATAACATGTTCTCCATCAATTTGGAAAATTTTCCTAAACACATACACTAAATCAAGCAAGTTAGTCATAATATACATGTACATCAAATAAGCATAAATGAGCTCATCATGTTACAAACTTTCACGTATTTCAGAAGCATTCGAGACATAATTCTATTTATCTCATTATTTTCTCATGTCGGAAGTTTTATCAGTTGGATTATTGAAATATTGATGGATACTCAAGTAGTACACTCAAGATGTACAAACTGTAAACAGTCAATTCATAATCAGGAATACCCAATAGGGCACATACTCAAGGAGCACACTCTCGAACTACATATCAGGATGCTCAGATGAGCCATGTAATCATGTAACATGACACTTATCCGGGCTAATCAGGAAACTCATAAGAGTTTTACTCAGGAAGCTCATAAAGCTTATCAGATATCTCCAAAGTGATAATATCAGAGAGCACCGGATAAGGTAATAGAGAGTTCAAGCGAGCCATGTCAGGAAACTCATAAGAGTTCATATCAGGACACTCACGTAAAGTTGCGTTTGTTTTCGCATTATATGCTGGATCAAACTGATCGAATCATGTAACAGAACGCTCACAAAGAGCTGCGATAGTGCACAAAACATGCTAAATCATTACCGATCAGGATGCTCGCATGAACTATATATATCAGGATGCTTGAGAGGGCTATATCAGGATTACTCGTCCGAGCTAAATCTTGTTTGTAACATATACAGAATCACATTCACATAGGGGAAAATCACACGTATCCATCGATTTTCTTTATTCACACGGAACTTAACATCTTAATAACATTTCCAATCATATGATCATTTTATATATTTATAACATTCATATAATTCACATAAATACACACCACATTCAATCCAAATACAACATTCAATTCAAGCATATCAACATGTATAATTAAGTTACACGAACTTACTTTGATAATCGTTCGTATTGAAAATTCTACTAATCCAAAACTTTTTGTCTTCCTCGATCAATTCCGTATTTGGTCTTTCCGGATCTATATAAATGAATTTACTCATCAATTTATCATATCTCATATTCAATTGGATTCAACTTACATCCTAGGCAAAATTACCATTTTGCCCCTATACTTTTCACAAATGACAATTTCGTCCCTAGGCTCAGAAAATGAATTTCATACAATTTAATCCTTTTTCCAAGCCTAACCAAAATTTTAATATTACTTTTACAGTACATGTATTTTATAAAATTCAAAAATTTCTACAACTTTTACATCTTTACAATTTAGTCCTAAATCATGTTTTTATCAAAATTCTCTTTGTAAAAGTCATTTATCTATCTACAACCTTTTATTTTTTACCATAAATTTCAAAATTTTCAACATATTCATCCATGGAAAAATTTCTATACTTTGATAACTTTTCAAGTTAATCCCCAAAATAGATAAATTAAACTATCTCGATATCAAAAATATAAAAATTTCTAAAAGCAAGACTTGCATACTTACCCAATTAAGCCAAGAAAGCTTGTTTTCTCTTTCCTAGGGTTTCTATGGAATTTGAGGATGAAGATGATATAAAATAAGATGATATTTTCTGATGCGGTCGTTGAGAGCACCAAAAATATCCTATTTCCTGTAAAATAATGAAAAAGAAATAGTATAGGGGAAGTAGGGCCGAATCCTCAGGAACCGGATTATAGGAATGCTTGTCTCTCGAAATCCTGGGCAGAATCGTGCCCAAGAAAAGCTGCGTTCCTGGAAAAAAATAAAAACAAAATTTAAGAATTGATTTTGGAAGCGAAAATAAAATAAAAACAGAATTTAAAGTTTACTGAAATTATGATTACGAAAATAATAAAAATAATAAAGAGAGTTTTAAGAGAAAAGAAATTCTTATGGGAAAGTTCCAGCCTCCGGTTGTCTCATTCCGCCTTGGGCTCAATCCTTGGCTTTTGGATGATCCTTCTCGACTCAAGTAAGCCAGTTATAGTGGAAGAGGATGCCTACGACCACCAGCTCCAAAGATTAGATTTACGATTTTTAAGGAACCTGACTCTAGCCAGTAATCTATGCTAGATCAACGCTTCTCAATGGCGAATCACACGCCATTTTGTCTCTTTGGCTCGCCAACCTCTGACGCAGTAAGTTAACGAACCGACTATGCAGTCTTTCCAAAACATACAAAGCGGTCGCCTTTGCATATGCTGAAAAGCTTACTTCTTAAGGGCCATGGACGAAAGCGTCAGCCCGTAGTGCGGAGAAACGATAAATACTTGGCGAGAAGCCTAAGTACGGATTCTAAGCCTCAATAACCCTTTTTGGGGAAATATTGACAACTTTTGGCTAGAAGGGCTTTTTAGTGGCTCATGATAATGGAGGGAAAGCAAATAAATAAAAATATGGAAAAAGAAATTTTATTGAAAAGAAATATGAAAGAACAAAAGACTTTTGGGGGATAATGTTTACAGAAAAAAATGCCCCCCAAATAGAGTCACTTTACCCCCTATTTATAGTGCTAGGGAGATAGTCTAATTGAACTTAAATTCTAAAAAGATAAATACATTTAATTAAAGATAAACAAAGATAATTAAAATAAAATCCTAAATTTGAATAATCCTAATAATTATCTTAATATTAATTATCCTAACAGAATAAAATAAAATAGAGTCTTCCAAAATAAAATCTCTTCTATTTGCTTTTAAGTCCTTGTGCCTTCCATGTTCGCACTTTTGGCACCACATTTGTCCCACGTTGCATATTGGCCCATTTAATCTCCAAATTGACGCTTTTTCCCTTGAATTTACTTTTCACCTCCAATTTAGTCCCTAAAAGATAAAAAGACATAAATAGCTCAAATTAGTAGGCTCAAGCTCAAAATAAACACATGATTAATATATAAAAACACGTCATTTTAGAGTATTATCATTTTCTATTTAATTATTTATCATCTTTTAATTATTTTGTTTTCCAATTTAGTCCTTAACCTTTTCTAATTTTCCATGGATGAATCACCAAAAATATCTACTAACTTTTCTTTAATGGTGTAATTGCCATATAAGTACCTCAAGTTTTGAATTTCATAGCTATTTAATCCTTATAGCTACAAGAATTCAGCTTTTACATTTTATGCAATTTCGTCCTTTCCACAATTAAACACATAATCGATAAAATTTTCTTATTGGAATTTTCATATAATATTCCTATCATAATACGAACCATGAAATACTATTAAAATGAATTTTCTTTCCAATTTAGATTTGTAGTCTCAAAACCACTGTTCCGATTTCACTAAAAATAGGCTGTTACACTATTGAAATGCTTGATTTAAGAAAAATACCAATAAAGATTAAAGAAGGGACAAAGAAGATCATAAGAATTCTTTTGTTTTTGTCTTTATGACTTTTAAAGATTGGCGTGGTAATATGTAAAATACAATGCACTTGTGATATAAAGCCATGAATTCAATCTCATTGCACGCTGACTTATCGTGAAATATGTGTTTAACCATGTTTTTGAAATTAAATGATAGAATTTGACATTGTTTAATTGAAATTTCAGGTTTTAGATTTTAAAAAATGATTATGGAGAGTGTTGCCCATGAATTTTGCTTTTTCTATTATTGCTTATATTTTATCTTTTCCTTTTAATATTGTTGTTGGCTGGCAATTTTTCCTTTATCTATCTTTTTGTCAAGGTTTTAGGGTTGGTGCCTTCAGTCTGGTTTATGTTATTTTTATTTGTTAGCGAGTGTTGAATCCGAAATTTTTTTGGTGTTTTGATATATAGTTGGTGGTTATGAAATTTTTATAATTATTAATGCAGATAAAGATTTTTTTATGCTAATTCACTTAATTATAATGCAATTTTGAAATTATATGTAGATGTAAAGTAATTTGGTAATATTTTTATACATATCAATGAATTTAATGGAATAATGCATGAATTGAGATTGATTTTAATGGTACAAATATAAATTTTGGTCGAATTAATTTGATGGGCATTGTTTTGATGCAATTTGGTGTTAGTTTTAAAGAATTTGATTTACGTTTTGTTTTTTTTTTAATAATTCGATTTATGGATTAAGTTATGCTTCAACCTATTTTAGGCAATAAAGTAACAGATATGTCTATTGACTTCTTTAAATTCATTGTTAATCGACTATTTGAGAAAATAAACGAGAAAGTTATTCTTGGATTTTGCATAAAATCTATGCATAGTGTTGTTTTTAATGATTTGGTTCAAAGGATTTTTATGTTCCAGTCTATTTAGATTATTGTTTTGCATTGTTTTTTAAGGATGAATTCACATTATTTTCCTTTGAGTATTTGATATTGGCATATTATGATCTCAAATATTTAGTTAAGTTATGATGATATGATTTATAGTTTGAATTATGTGATATAGTAATTATTATGATTTTGTTTTGAGATTTATTTGCTTGAAAATATTTTTCAAGTATTCATGCGAATATCTGTTTAATCATAAATACAATTTTGTATTTACATTGTATATGCAAGATAAGTTTTTCTATTTGATTATGAATACATGTATATACATGAACTGCTTTGGTGTTTTTATCTATCCCAAAATTATAATTACATGTGCTTGTTAATTATTTGGCTTTGAACCACTATATTATTTCTGTTTAGTTTTGATTTATAGGGTTTTGGAAAAAAAATCTCAAAGATTAAGGTTTTCGATTTTTTTTATTGTATTATTAAGACAACCCTATTTTGGGTTATTTCAAAGTCTATAAAGCAATAAAAAAAATAGTTTTGATATCTGACTATTGGGTAAATTTTAAATTTGAATATATGTTTTTTAAAGTAACTTAATTGAAGCAATAAGTCACCAAAGTGATTTTTTTTGTATAAATTATTTTGTTTTAAAATATAAAAGTTTGTGTGCATGTAACTTAAGTTATGTTGATATTGATCGGCCCAAATGAAGGTTAATAATATTACATGTGCAACTATGGTGATAATAATGTGACAATTATTCAGTTTTACACGTGAGTAATAAATCGGCCCAAAGGAAGATTTATTGTTCGACATATTCTTATCGTCAATGTTTGATTACTACATTAAGATATCACTTACAAGTTAATATTTTGTCCAAAGATGAAATATTAATGGAGTGTCTGATATCTTAAGATGATGTTTCCCTTTATTCAAATTATTTTGGTTTAAATTTGAAGTCTTATGTGAAGTTGTTTATGATTTATGATTTATTCAACTATTATTATATTTGCCAACATCACTGTATGTTGTTTTGGGATAACTATATATACATATATATACTAGTATCTTTTAATTTGATTGAACGATGAAATTAAAAGAAATATTTTGAAACAAATAAATTCAAATTTTGGCTTTGGGTTTTAATTAAGGATGTCTAATATTTTGAATAGATTAGTTGAAACAAAATGCCACCAAAATGACCTCTTTTTGTGTAGATTAATTTATTTGAAATATCAAGATGATTATATGTTTTTGTGATTCATACGTTTATTAATTGACCCAAAGGTAAGTTAATATTTGGCAGAATTTCAACGACATCTGTGGTGATAAATGTGTGACAATTGTAAGGTATTTTATGTGAGCAATATGTAACGCCCTCTTACCCGAGACCGTCGCCGGAGTCGAGCACGAGGCATTACTAAACTTATTTGAGCACTTAAACAAATTCGGACAAGCTGTCCAACTGCGTCATAGTTGCTTAAAAATTTATATCTCGAGTTCCGAAACTCAAAATCCAATTCTGTAAATTTTTTCTGAAACTAGACTCATATATCTATCTACTAATTTTTTTCTAGAATTTTTGGTTGGGCCAATTAGTACAGTTTATTAGTTAAAGTCTTCCCTGTTTCAGGGTTCGACTACTCTGACCTCTGTGTATTACGAATCAGATATCTCCCTGTACAGAGCTTAAATGACTATGAAGTTTGTTTCTAATAAAACTAGACTCAATAAGGAATCTTTACATATAAAGCATGACTTCTAATTATCTTTTTAAAATTTATGGTGAATTTCCAAATTCAGAACAGGGGATCCAGAAATCGCTCTGGCCCTGTTTCACAAAAATTTAAACATCTCATAAAATATAGATCATATACCTGTTTCGCTTCTTCCATATGAAAATAGACTCATCAAGCTTCGATTCCATAACTTATTCATTATTTAATTCCATTTCTACTATTTTTAGTGATTTTTCAAATTCTCATCTCTACTGCTGTCTGAATCTATTTTATGGTAAATTTTACCTATTTCATGGTTTCCATGGATTAGCTAGCAATTTGACATACATAACACCAAATATGATCATGATTAGCCATTCCAATGGCTAATCATTACCAAGCATTTCCATACCACTCAATAACCATATCATAAGACCATATATACAAAATGATTATAATGCTATACATGCCATACTCAAAATATACAAGCCATTATGCCAAGATGGTATACGGATAGTGTGAGTGGGCCTCTGACCGTTCCCGATTTCCGAGCTAGCTTGTCTAAACTATAAGGAATGAAAAGGAGGGAGTAAGCATAAATGCTTAGTAAGTCCATATGAAATTAATAAGCAATTACAAACATGCTTTTAAGATAAAACACCACAATTGTACAATTTCTAATGATTTTCTAAAATCAGAACAGGGGATCTCGAAGTCATTCAAACTCTGTCTCACAACAATTAAAATATCTTATAACATAAAATCCAATTGCATGCACCGTTTCCTCTATATGAAACTAGACTCATCAGGCTTTAATCTCATATTTTATTCAGCCCTTAACTCAATTTCCACAATTTATGGTGAATTTGAAAAGTTACACTACTGCAGTAATCCAAAACTGCCAAGGCCATATTTATTCATTCACCACTATTATTCACTAAATCCATACAATATCATTTCATCCATCATGGTAAGAACACATAATTATGCTTCATAAGCATAGATCCATAATCTCAATGTCATCAAGTATCAAGAACTTATTCCAAATCGTGTCATTTTCATAGTATTCACCAATTCTTAATCTTTTCGGGCCATTTTACATTTTCGTTCATAATCAAATTAGGGAACAACTACGGAATTGAGTACCTCATTATCACAATGCCATAGTAAAATTATGGTCTTGCACATAGTCACATATCACATACCGAGGCCATAGCCCAGCCATGGTCTTATACGGATCACATATCACACTGATGTCATATCCCAGATATGGTCTTATACAGTAGCACATATCACACTGATGCCATATCCCGGATATGGTCTTATACGGAAGCACAAATCACATTTCTCCGAAGCCATAGCCCAGCTATGGTCTTATACGGAAATCACATTTCACATGCTGCCATGGTCCAACCATGGTCTTTTCCGTCAATTCGTCTTAGCCACTGAATGAAAGTACTCAAGTCCGTTGTTCCATTTAATTTGTACTTTTATTCAAATATCATTTTACAATTATCACAGTTTAATGACATTTTATATACAATAATATACTATATCATTCATGAAATTTTCATTTCAAAACATTAAATTACACATTGCATTATTAAAAATCATATGAACTTACCTCGATATAAAATATTAGCAATCGAGCCTATTCCTCGTAAACTTTATTTTTCCCTCGATCACGACTTGAATCTCGTTTCTCTTGATCTATAATATAAATTATTTCTACTCATTAGCATTTATTTGATTTCTACTTCACTTCACAATTTATGCTGTTCAAATTTCGAAATTACACTTTTACCCTAAAATTTACAGTTTTTACAATTTAGTCCCTACTCAATTCACCCATCAATTGAACTAATTTTTTCTAAATTAACACTTTATTTTATCATTATAAATTATTTCACAACCTTTTATATTCTCAATTTCAACACCAACATCTAATTCACAACTTTTTCACAATTAGGTCCTAAATACCATTTTCTATCAAAATGACTTAATAAAACAACCTTAATATGAAATTAGAACTTCAATTTCATAATAAGTCATCATATACTACCCTTACTCAGCCAGGGTAACTTCCAATTTCACCCACCAAATCAAAAACTAATGAATTAGATGATTGGACCTAATTGTAAAAGTCACCAAAACATAAAAATTACTAAGAAATAGTAAAAATTGAACTTACATGGTGTAAAAATATGAAAAACCATCATGGGAGACCTGGTACGACGTTTCTGGCTGAGAAAGATGAAGAAAATGTCTAGATTTTTCAATTACATCATTATTTAATTACTAACTTTTATGCTATTTCCAATTTTGCCCCTTGTTCACATTGTTTTCTTGCTTATTTCATACCCAAACCGTCCAGCCATTAACCTTTGGGTCTAATTGCTCTTTAAATCCATCTTTTTAAATACTTAAGCTATTTAATCACATCTCACAATTTTACAATTAGTTCAATTTAGTCCTTTTCACCTAATTAACTACCGAAATCTTAAAATTTCTTGACGAAACTTTAATACTAACTTATTTACACTCCATAAATATTTCTAAAAATATTTATGGCTCGGTTTATGAATTCGAGGTCTCGATACCTCGTTTTAGACCCAATTTACTTATAAATTCTTTTCTCTCTTTTTTTTTACACAAAATTCACTAATTCAAAATTCTTCTAAATTCACACTTGACTCATAATTATTAATTTATTAAATTTTTAAACATACTTGTCGGATTTAGTGATCTCAAATCACTGTTCCGATATCACTGAAATTTGGGCCGTTACACAATAACTTAGTCCAAAGATTAATTAATTGTTTGACATAATTTATTGTCAATGTTTGATTGCTACAACAAGAGTATCGCTTACTGTTAATGCTACTGTCCAAAGACTTGATATTAATGTTGTGTTTGGCATCTTGAGATAGGATTAGCGATTATCCTGAATTTATTGTTTACTTATGAATATTGATATGAGCTTATTTTTATTTATTTTTCGTTCTATATTCAGCTAATTCATATTCTACTGCCACAATATCTGCTAATATAAATTTTATACCCATGCTTAATGAGACTAATTTCAATGAATGGAAAATACACTTACTTATAGTGCTTGGCTATATGAACATAGACCTTATACTAAGGGAAAAACAACTCGCACCTTTCACTACGAAAAACACCCCTTACGTTAAAAGAGATTTTGAGAGGTGGGATTGCATGACTCTAATGATCATGAAGCACAAAATTTCATAAGCCTTTAGAGGTACAAAATCTGAAAAGATTAATTAGGCCAAGGTTTTCTTGACAAAACTGAGAAATGTTTTGCTAAAAATGTTAAGGTTGAAATGACATCACTTCTGACTTCTTTGATATCTATAAAGTATAAGGGTCAAGGAAATTCTAAGCGATCTAAAGGCTATGAGTTTTATTATCTCACAATTAGGAATACTTTTAAGATGAGAATTGCAACATACTTTGAGGATGTTGAGTTTGGAGGGAGAAATAAGGTTAGAGACATTGTTTTTAAGGAGGAATTGAATTCTCACTCAGTTCCTACTATCACTTTTGACGATGTTTATGTTCTCATACCGATCATTGATTAAGAAGTGAATCCAGAACCTCAATAAGACAATGTTGAACAATTCTCTAATTAAAATGAGGTAATTGTTCCAGAAGAACAAACTCAACAACCTCAAGAATGAATGTCATTAAAAAGATCCACTAAAGAATGGGTTATAATGGCTTTAGTGGAATATTTTGACCTTAAGTTGTATCAGATGAATATTAAGTTAATAATTTCTCAATGGTAACATTAATCATACATTTATATGGTGCAACTAGTAAACTTTGTGTCTAATGATGCAAAGTTAATGATTTGCAAATTAAAGAACTTCATCTATGGGTTTAAGCATACTTTTCGTCAATAGTATTACAATTTTACCAAATGATTATCTCAATCGGTTTAGAGATGAATTTTGTCGATAATTGTATATACCATAAGTTTAGTGGGAGTAAGGTTCTATATTTAGTTTTAAATGTTAATGACATATTGCTTGTCAATAATAAGTATAGCCTCAATCAATGCCCTAAGGATGATTTTGATATTGCAAAAATGTATAAGATTTTTTACATTATAGCAGTGGAAAGTCTAATGTACGTTCAGGTTTGTATACATTGGAATATTGTGTACACTATTGGGATGTTAGGCAGATATTTTAAGCAACCCTGGTTTGGACCATTGGATAGCATCCAAGAGGGTTATAAGGTATTTTTAGAGAACAAAATATTACATACTCACATATCGAAGGTCTAATCAATTAGAGATCATCAGGTATATAGACTCTGTTTTTGATGAAATATGGATACAAGATTTTGTCACTAAGATGCAAATTGTGAAAATAAATTGCAACTTTTTATTCCAATAGCAACAGGAGCACATCAAAGTCAAAACACATAGACTTTAAGTTCCTGGTTGTTAAAGTAAAAGTTCAAAGTGGTTAGTTACCTATAAATATATTAGGACAAACTCCATGATTGCAGATTCGCTTACTAAAGAACTACACCTAAGGTTTTATAAGAGCACACTACTCATATGGGAGTAATGTCATTTAAAGGATATTTGGTTTTAGTGAGAGTTTTTATTTTTAAATGATTTTATGTTATAGACACATTTTTAGTTATTTCAGTTTAAAGATATTAAGTTTATTTTTTACAGAAATAAAGTTTATTTGGTTGATTCACACTCTGATTTTGGTAAGGTTTGATCTCACTAAGGAGGACCAGTTTGAAATAGACATTTTTAGATCATATTGCATATAATTTCCATACTACACATCTATACTTGATTTATGTCATTTGGTTGTTTTAATATACGTGATCATGGATGGATTTAGTTATGATATATGTAACGAAAGTTGCCCTGGTTCTATGTTAATATAATTAATGGACGAGATTGTTCGGAATACCTTTTGGATATGATAGTAAAATTTTGAGCTCATAAGGTTATATAATGACATGTAATTATAGAGTAATTAGTATATATATGTGGTCCAAGTGGGAGATTGTTAGAAAATATGGATATCACATATATAATAAGGGTAATTACATGTTATTATTTACTATCATGATAGCTTAGCCTAAATTAAAAATGATCTAATTTAGTTAAGGTTTATTGGGCTTTAATTATTAAATAAAGTATGGATTAAATATGTGTAGATACTCTGGTAATTGAGTTCTAATTAATTTCTAATTAATGATGGGCTAATGATAAACCATAAATTATACATATTTTTACCCCATGTTTAATGCATTTTATAGATGATTTCTCATTAGAATTGGTGAATTCGATGCTCATAATGCTTTAATTTCATGTTTTATACTTAGGAGAGCATAAGAGAGCGAAAGGAACGAGAAACGGTCCAAAAACGGAGAAAATGGGCCAAAGTACAAACTCAACACGGCCTGGACTTCCTCACACGGGCAGCCCATACGGTTGTGTCAATCTGGCAGAATCGAAGCACGACTCACACGGGTATAGAACACGTCCGTGCCATTCTAACAGGCTCGAACACGGCCTGAAGTAATCGCACACGGGCATGTCCCTGCTGAGCCCAAGTTAAGTCCAATTCAGAAAAGGCCACTTTTGAGGGCTCATAGGCATTCCAAAGCTTATAAATATACCCTAGAAGAGGAGAAAAGGAGAGGCGGAGAATAGGGAGTAAGGAATTACTCCAAGGAAGCCGATTGATTCATCTCAGAAGCCGGATTCATCATCAAGACTGAAGATCTCTCCTCAATTCCCCTTCAGGAGTTTTGGTTTTTTTTATGTTTTGTATTCTTTATTATTCTGAGATGTTTTCTTATTTGATTATGAACTAAATCCCCTAAATACCTAAGGGGAATGAAACCTAAGACGAATCTTGTTATTATTTTCTGAATCGTATGATAAATATTTAACTTGTTCTTAATTATGTGTTCTTGATTCTTGTTTTGATATCCCAGGATACTGATTCAAGATAAGCTCTTATTCAGAGGAGGAATAGACCCTGATTAAGAGTATATTTATCATAATTAAGCGGAGTTGATTGCGCGCCTAGACATAGGGTGACAAGATTTTGCCGGATTAGGGCGAAACCTAATAAGGGGATCCATAGGTTGAGTTAATGCAACCCTATAGTGTTAATTAGAGAAAAGTCTCGATTATTCAATCTAGGGATTAGACGTTATTAGTCTTGAATAGGGATAATAACATATCTTAGGGATCTCTACGGAACAAGTTGAATGAATAAATCGTCCGATTCAGAGCTAGAATAACAAGTAAAGTCTAAGTGGATTTTTCCTTAGGTATTGTCTCAAGTCAATCGGTTTTTCCCAAAAGCAATTCCCCAATTCTTTTCTCTGTGCGTTCTTAGTTTAGATAATTAGTCAATTAAAACAAAACCTCTTTATTCTTAGGCTAGATAATAAAAAGACAGTCATTACTAGTACTTTTAGTTCCTTTGGGTTCGACAATCCGGTCTTACTAAAACTATACTACTGTTCGATAGGTACACTTGCCTACATCGCGATAATAGTTAGTTCAAGAACGAGTAATTATAAATATTTAAAACCTATCACGAAATCACGCGATCAGTTAATTAAGAATTAGGGCTATTATGTCAAAGTTATATTTATTAGAGTTATGGTCCCTAAATTTCACACAATATATCTTTTCTAATATCCCATCTTTAGGAAAGAGCAAATATTCTCTGAATTTCTTGTGTGCTAATTTGGAATATCAAATTTCCAAGAACCGAAAAAAATTCAAAGAATTCATGGATTTAGGTACGCATCCGAATCTAGTTTTGTTCTTAATTTATTTTTGATAATTTGACATAATAAATCCTGATTTAGTAAATTTTATTTCAAATTTATTTTACAAATCTAACAAAATGAACTATTATCAATGGACATTATCAATGGACAGCCTTGTGTACCATAGCATGACGTAAACTAGCATCATAGAAAATGACAGCCGTTGGTAATTGAATCAAGGTTTTTTCTTTTTTCAATTGGTAATTCAATCAAGTTATTAATTGTTTGGTGATATAAAACATTTTGATTATTAGTGTACATCAAGTATATGTGACCAAAATAATATCATCTTCCTCATGCCAACAGTATACTCCAATTGAATTTTTTTTATGACAAATTTGGATTTGATTTATTACCGTGTTCTATATTAATCTCTTTTCAAAAAAAAATATTTATTGTAAAAAAACTATAGATAATATATGTGTGATCTCTTAATATCAGAATTTATTATTGCATATTGTTAAAAAATGTTCAATCACAAATCTAATCATTGTAATATTTGATTTCATCGTTAAACAAACTAATCCCACCCACTGTTATTTTTAACATTCGACGGAACCAAACTCATATTACATTCAAATGCCATGTCACTGAAAGGTTTGTTTCAATAAATAAGAAAAGGTTTGATTTCAAAAAATTCAAAGTCAATGTATTCATATTACGTAATGGACATATGGGACTGGGTTGATCCAAGAAAAAGCCAACGAAATTCAAGTGGACCACCACCCAAGGTTTTCCTCGAAATGCATCCCTACTTCTGCTTATGCATGCATGCATGCAACTATATATAAGCAGTGCAGAGCATTGATTTTTTGCATTATCATCAATATCATTTTGTTTTGTTTATCTAATTCAAGTTTGATCAAAGCTTGGGTAAATAATGACTACTCTCGTGGCTGGTGTTCTTCTTCTTCTTTTATCCGTGACCGGAATCGTTACAGCCCATAGAGATGCCACCGGGGAACTCCTACGGTTAGTATCGCCCGAAGCTTATAAGTTCTTCCATCAAAGCGACGATGATAGAGTTGGTGGTACCAGATGGGCGGTCCTGATAGCTGGATCTCGTGGGTATGAGAATTACAGGCATCAGGTCATATATTTCCCCATGATATTTTTTAAAAATATATAGGATCACTTCAAAATATTATAATTTTGTTAACAAAGGTAAACTTATTCAGGCTGATGTTTGTCATGCTTATCAACTCCTGAGGAAGTGTGGTCTGAAAGATGAAAATATTATTGTCTTTATGTATGATGATATCGCTTACAATGAAAATAACCCCAGGCCAGGAATCATCATTAACAGTCCTAACGGCTCTGATGTTTATCATGGAGTTCCAAAGGTATCTTCTTCTTTCTTGGCTACTGCTTTATTTTTAAACGATGTAATTGATTAATAATTGTACAATTAATATGATTCTCATTATCCCATAATTGGTGTAATTATGTAGGATTATACAGGAGCCGATGTCACTGTTAACAACATTTTCAGTGTTATCCTCGGAAACAAATCTGCTATAACAGGCGGTAGTGGGAAGGTTGTTAATAGTGGCCCTAATGATCATATCTTCATATTCTACAGTGACCATGGGGCTTCCGGTGTGCCTGGTTAGTACTCTCTCCTTAATAATTCACCTTAGCCTTATAACTATGAAGGAGGATTATATGGTTTTTAGCTTGAAAATTGACACTAGTTTTTACAGTTACGTACTAACGTTCGTTTTTATGTTAATCCAGGGATGCCTGACGATAGTTATATTTATGCTAACGATCTTAACTGGGTTTTAAGGAAAAAGCATGCTTCAGGAACTTATAAAAGCTTGGTAAATTGTTGTTGTCAATAATTCACAGTTGTTGTACCCATCATCCATCACTTTCGTGCCATTTGAGTGTATTGTCTACATGTAACTTTGTAGGTATTCTATAGTGAAGCTTGTGAGTCGGGAAGTATCTTCGACGGTCTTCTTGATCCCAAAGGTTTGAATATCTATGCGACCACAGCGTCGAATGCAACAGAGAGTAGCTTTGCAACCTATTGTCCTGGAGGCCAACTAAGTGCTCCCCCAGAGTACGATACCTGTTTGGGTGACTTATACAGTGTTGCTTGGATAGAAGACAGGTATGGATAAATATAATGGATCCATTCCAAGCATGTTCATCATTTGCCTATATTTGTTTTCTCCATATCTCTTAATGTTGTATATTTAATCAGCATCTTCCATTGATTCCATAGCTTCACCTTGTTCTGAAATTAACAATTAATAATATATGGACAAATAGTCAAGGAGCAAAGTGGGTGACATACGAGCAATTTTGCTTCTATTAGTGTTTGGACTAAATTAGGAAGTTTTCTAATGTTGAGGGTTCTTTTGTGCAGAGAAGCACATGATCCGCGGACCGAGACTTTGCGGCAACAATATCAGAATGTATGGTTTTAGAAAATTGTGTATTTTGCCAATATTTTATTTATTTTAAATGTAAGAAATTATGAAATTATACCTAGAGGTCCGTCCAAATTTCTTTTGATATCAAATTTAAGTTTATATTGCTGTTGAGATCTATGATTATGTGCAATTTCATTTTCCCAACTTTTACAGGTAAAGAAAAGGACAACCCGCTCTTATGTCATGCAATACGGTGACATTGTGCTTAGCCTGGACAATCTCTCTGTATACTTTGGTGAAAATACTGCAAAATATAACTTGCAGCCACCAACAACAGCTATTAACCAGCGCGATGCCGATCTTGTCCATTTTTGGGAGAAGGTTTGTGCCTTGTGTCTTTTGAATTCTATAAATTAAACACGAGAATTTTTTGTCCCTTCAATTGGTCAGAATATAATTAGTTACCCATACACATAATATAAGACATTTAGCAATGGACATTACTTTGCAGTATCGCAAGGCACCTGAAGGCTCTGCTAAGAAGGCTGAAGCTCAAAAGCAGCTCGTTGAAATCATGTCTCATAGAATGCATATAGACACCAGTGTGAAACTCATCGGCAACCTCCTATTCGGAACCGAAATAGGCCCAGCTGTTTTGAACTGTTTTGAACGTCGTTCGACCAGCTGGACAACCTCTTTTCGATGATTGGAAATGCCTTAAGGAAATGGTAATATTCTTGATTCTCATTTTTTGTTGCCTTATATTTTGTATATTGCTACTTAAGAAGATACTTTGCTCGGTTCGGCTCCGCAGGTGAAAACTTTTGAAACACACTGTGGAAAGCTGGCCCAGTATGGGATGAAATACATGCGTTCCTTCGCAAACATCTGCAATGCTGGAATTCAGATCGAACAGATGGCTGAAGCATCGGCACAAGCCTGTGTCGGCATTCATACCGATCATTGAAGCTCTTTTTAGAAAGGGTTCAGTGCATAAAATATAGAATAAAGGTAAAAAATCTAGAAATTTTTGTTCATGAAGTTTAGTATTAGCACTGAACCTTGTTGCTTAGTTCTACATAAATATGCTTGTTGGGTGTAAACGAATAAATGAATAAAAGTCCGGATAAGATTGTATGAAATGTTTTAACACGTGTTGAATGATTCAGACAATGTCCCTATGTTATCTAATAACATTCTCTTTCCTTTCTCTCTTTCGTGAGATGGAATGTGAATAAATATATATGCCATCCAATTAATTACTGGAGAGAGATCAAATTAATAATAGTTACGGTCCATAGAGGGCTCTCACGTCGATTCTATATGAAAACTCTTCACCAAAGCTTTCGGAGATTATTTATTCACTCATTAATCATTACAAGTACAAACATAGTAAACCATAAGTAAAATATAATGCAAAAACAATTACATAATTTAAAGCATAAACAGATGAAGAATGACACCGGCATATCAAGCATAGTAAAACCATAACTAAAATATATTTATTATTTTCATTTTATAACTATTTTCATAAATAAATTATCCAATTTATTAGAAAATTAATCTTTAAAATTATTAAATAAACACGCATTTAGGAATTCTTTTTCTTAAATTACAACTTACAACTGTATAATAATTAACCATAATCATAATTGTGCGCCGTTACATATTTAAGAATTCAAAATTCCTAAAGTCATTTCTTTTAATTAAGCCAAAATTTTATTACAAATTTAAGAGAATGAGATGATAACAGCAATGTTTGAATCTTGTATTTCTTCAACTCTGATCCTTAATACGCCAACAATGATGTATATCTTGATAAAAATAATGTACATTTTCTCAAGCCACCATGGAGTAGTTTATAATATATATGAAACTAACTTGGACCAATGTCCATTTTATCAAGCCACGATAGAGCTACATTTTATTGTTATCATTACAATATTAAGGGAAATTATAATATTGAAAGAGAAGTGTTAGATTATAGAATTACATTCACCCATTAATTGAAGGGTCTTTTGTCTCCAAATCAAACACCCTAAAGATTCCTACTACTTCATATAACCAATTTAGACAATTGATCAAAGGGATTTTTTTTTATGTGTATAAATTTGATTATTAAGTCTTATAAAACCCTGAATTTTGGATTTGACGTAGTCCAATCTGTTTTATTACTTTTTAGAATGTATTTGATTTAAACTAATATATATAATACGTATTTAATTTCTTAATATTGAAATTTATTTGTACATATTATTTTAAAGTAATTACTTTGCATTTGTTTATATTTATATAAAGATAATTATTGTGTAGGTTGATAGTGAATTATTTTTTTTTTAAATTTAGCAAGTGGGTTAAAAGAAATCAAATTATGATATTAGTATTTATAAATTGTGGGTTTAACATCAGACATTTTTAATCTTTTTATTTTTCTAATTTAAAATTTCAATCCTACTCAAATTATATTAGTTAAATCTTTTAAGTTATTATTATTTTTTTTAGAATTTTATGTGTAAACATATTATCATATGATATTAACTTGTTATTCTCACACAATATTCGCAAAAAAAAAAAGTTAATGAATTCAATTATTACCATTTGATTAAAATTGAAATTTTAAATTTCGAGAAGTTTAGGGACTAAAAATAAATAAATTGGAGAATAAGAACTAAATTCATAACTTACACATAGTACAAGAATAATAACAAAATTTGATCTAACAAATTTAAATGTTACCATTTAGATTGAGAATGACATTTTAAATTTTAAAAATTACAACGATAATAATTGACTGAATTATAGTAATCCATAACTTACATGCATGGTATAAGAACTACTAGAAATATTTGACCTTAAAAAAACATAACACATTTCATTAGATTGTATTTAAAGGGCTTAATTATAAAATTAACCCCTAAATTATATTATTTTCTCACGTAAGTAGTTAAAGGTTTTTTTTGTTGTTGTTGTTATTGTCAAAAGTGTACTTAAACTATTGATTTTGTCTTATTTTACCAAAACAGGTACACATGCCATCTTTTTATTGGTTGGTATCATGATTTAGGGGGTAAAATGAGACAAAATGATCATTTAAGTACCTTTTGACCAAAAAAAAAATTTAGGTATATAAGTGAGAAAAACAATATAATTTAGACAAATTTTGTATTTAAGCATATTTAAATAAATTCTCTAGCTTGTTTTAACGAAATTAAAAAAATCAATATCAATCTACCAAATAATACTTTATATAAAAGTTTATAATTTAATTAATTAAAATATACATTATATTATGAAGTAATATTTAATGTAATATTTTATTTATAATTTAACCCTTAAACTATATCTAATTTTTTATATTAATATTTTTTTTTCTCGTATTAATACATTAACCTTACTTCTGACATTCGATTCCATCTATTTGAATTAACACAATTAAAAAAAACCAATCAACCATGTAGAGCCAATCAAAGCATCCCACGTGCCATTTTATACACATCATATTCATATGGAATTAATATATTATATATTAAACTTAAATTAAATTATTTTTTATTCTTCTTTCCCCACCCACGTTCTCTGTCTCTCTCCTCTTCTTCAAATCAAAAGCCATTTTCATCTTCTCTAGCAAAAGTCTAAATCTACTGTGGGAAATTCATCACTGTTGAGAAGAGAGCCATCAAAATTCGACCAATCAAATGAAAGCTTGGATTTTCCATGATTGAATAAAGAAATAATAAAAGAAAGAAAGAAAGAGTTTACTTGAATCAAGGATTTGAGTTTTTTTTTTCTTTTGACAAGCAGTGCTTGTGTTGAGATCTGAAGATTTGCTATTTTGGTGGATATTAACTATTAAAAGGATATGATATGAAAAATATTATTTATCAAATGTGGGAAGCAATATAATAAGAAAAATATTATTTATCAAATTATTATGACAATGAAAAATATTTTACATGTCTTGAAATTTATTGGGTCTTAGTTTTTTTTATTTAAAACCGTCATGAATAAAGCCTTGATGTAATGACAACCTATAATTTAATAGGCAGTCAAAATTTCAAAATAATTACACATTATCAAAAATAAAAATAAAAATAAAACTAAATGAATTTTTTATTTCAAATTTTATAATTTCCAATACAATATTGAAGTGAATAAATAAATTTACTTCTCATCATTGTCAATTGATTCCAAAACATTCAATATTCATCCATACAATACGCAGACGTTGAATTAAAATCCCATACTAAATAATTATAAATGGTGAAATTCAAATCTGTATTTAAAAATTTTAAAGTCTGTCTTAAATAATTATACCGAAATTTTATTGATTGAGATTATTTTTTAAATTTTTAAAATTTTAAGAAATTAGCAACCAATTAAAGATTAATAATAGATAGATGAGACTTCTTAATTTTTTTAGGAGAAATGATTGAATCACTTATACAAATGATTTATGTTAAATTATTCAACTAAAATTAGATTATGATCGTTAAAAAACAACTAAAACTAGATTATATAAGAGAAAATTTATATAAAATATCTACAATATCTATACTAACATTAAGAATCAAATCTCAACAAAAAGTCAATCATTATTCTTTTAAAAATCTAATTTATTTAATTTAAAATTAATTTTTTATAATTGAATTAATATTCATTTAATTCGTAACATTATGAATGTAGTCAATAAATTTATTTAAGAGATTGAGATATAATTATAAAATTTTAAAAAAATAATAAATTTTACATTAAAAAGAATTAAATTACATTATTAAATTTTGGATTAGCCAAAAATACAAATTTTTATTTATTTTAGAGTTGAAATGTTGAATTTAAATTATTTAAGTTCGAAAGAAAGCTATCTCATTTAACCAAGGGGTGAAGACTTCTATTTGCTATTGGCTTAGCCACCGAACACGATAACTCAATTAAAATTTTCATGAATAACGCCTTATAGAAAAACCAGATGGGACTCGGTGGGTCCACGAAAAAGCCCACGCAACTCAACAATATCTCCACATGACTTTTTCATCATTATCATCATAACCGTCCATTACAAACGGGTTTGAACATCGACGTTCCAGATGCAATCGAACATTTCCATAATTTTTTTTCTAAAATATAGTTCTACTTATACATGCTCTTTATTTTTTTTCCGGCCGTAAACTACTTATACATGCTGCTACTATATATATATCTGAGCTGAAGTGCCAGTGCCAGTGCCAGTGCGCAGAATAATGACTTTTGCATTATCATCAAAACCAGTTTTTTATGTTTTTCTAATTTAAATTTTTGATCAAAGATTGGCCAAATTATGGCTCTTCTCGTGGCTGCTGTGATTCTTCTTCTACTATGGCTGATTGGATTCGTTTCCGCCGGTGGAGATGCCAACGGAGACGTCCTTCGGTTACCGTATGAAGCTTCGAGGTTCTTCCATCGAAGCGATGATGACGAATTTGATGGCACCAGATGGGCGGTCCTGAGAGCTGGATCTAAGACATATCAGAATTACAGGCATCAGGTCATAAATTCTTCTCCATATACGTATATATGCCGCTTCACTTCAAAAGGTTCTAATTTGTTAACAAAGTTTAAACTTCTTCAGGCTGATGTTTGTCATGCTTATCAACTCCTGAGAAAGGGTGGTCTGAAAGATGAAAATATAATAGTCTTCATGTATGATGATATCGCTTACAATGTACAAAACCCCAGGCCTGGAATCATCATTAACAATCCTAATGGTGCTGATGTTTATAAAGAAGTTCCAAAGGTCTGTTCTTTCCTAGCTACTGTTTTGTTTTTAAACAGCGTACGTTGACTAGTAATTGTACAATTTCTGATTTCATTGTTGCATAATTGGTGTTTTTATGCAGGATTATACTGGAGAAAATGTCGCTGTTAACAACTTTTTCAATGTTATCCTCGGAAACAAAGCTGCTCTCACCGGAGGTAGTGGGAAGGTTGTTGATTGTGGCCCCAGTGATCATATCTTCATATACTACACCGGCAATGGTGCTCTGGTATGCTTAGTGAGTACTATCTCATTAGCGGTTACTCTTTTATGGCTTTCGTATTGCGCCTTAGCTTTATAGTACAAGGTTTTTAGCTTGCAATTTAACACTAGCTTTACAGCTACTAAGATTCATTCTTGTGTTAATTCAGGTATGCCTGACGATAGTTTTATTTACGCTGACCAACTTATCGAGCTTTTAAAGAAAAAACATGCTTCAGGAACTTATAAAGGCTTGGTAAATTGTTGTGGTTAATAATTCCCGGTTGCTGGACCCATTATCCATCATTTTGGTGCCATTTTAGTGTGTTGTCTACATGTAACTTCGTAGGTATTCTACCTTGAAGCTTGTGATTCAGGAAGTATCTTTGAGGGTCTTCTTCCTGAAGATTTGAATATCTATCCACGACAGCATCGAACGCAAGCGAGAATAGCTTTGCAGCCTATTGTCCTGGAGGTGACCCAAGTGCTCCACCAGAGTACCATCAGACCTGTTTGGGAGACTTATACAGTGTTGCTTGGATGGAAGACAGGTATGGATTCAACATCTTCAATTGATTTCATACCTCCATCTTTTCACAATCTAAATATTTGATGGACAAATATAAAAAGTCTAGAGGTTGGTGATATACGTTAACACTTTTAATATTCTGTTTCTGTTTCTTTTGAGCAGCGACGCACATAATTTGCGGGCAGAGACTTTGCAGAAGCAATATGAACTTGTAAGGTTTTTAAAATTGTATTCGGATGATCTCTTCCTTCCTCAGTGTGATTTTTTTTGCTGATAGTAGTAATCATTTTATCCTTGTGTGGTTTAGATCTAAGAACGGTCCATCTAATTTTTTATCCTTGTGTGGTTTAGATCTAAGAACGGTCCATCTGGTTTTGCTGTTGAGATCTCTTATGCAATTTCATTTTGATGGCTTCGGCAGGTAAAAAAGCGGACTCCGAGGTCCCACGTTATGCAATACGGTGACATAGCGCTTAGCAAGGATGCTCACTTTGCATACTTTGGCACAAATCCTGCAAATGACAATTTCACATTCGTTGACGTCGACTCCTTGCAGCCACCAACAGCAGTTGTTAACCAGCGTGATGCTGATCTTGTGTATATTTTGGAGAAGGTTTGTCTCTAATGCCTTTTTTATTTTATTTTATGAAAATATAAATTAGTCGCGTATGCATATATCAGACATTCAGCAATGGACATGAATTTACTGTATCGCAAGGCACCTGAAGGCTCTGCTCAGAAGACTGAAGCTCAAAAGCAGCTTGTAGAAATCATGTCTTGCAGAATGCGCATAGACTACAGTGTGAAACTCATCGGCATGCTCTTATTCGAAAGAGGCCCAGAAGTACTGAGCACAGTTTGACCAGCTGGACAACCTCTTGTTGATGACTGGAAATGCCTTAAAGAAATGGTAATATTTTCGACCCTCAGCTTCTCGTTTCGTCACTTTATAGTTTGCCTGGCAACTTGAGAAGACACTTTGCTATGTTCACCTACACAGGTGAGAACTTTTGAGACACACTGTGGAAAGCTAACCCAGTATGGGATGAAACACACGCGTTCCTTTGCAAACATCTGTAATACCGGAATTCAGACCGAACAGGTGGTTGAGGCATCGGCACAAGCTTGTGCCAGCATTCCGATCGGCCATTGAAAGGGTTAAGTGCATAAATATAGAAATAAAAGGGGAAAATAACTGGAAGTGATTATTTATATAATTTTGGTATATACTCTGGACCTTGCTGCTTAATTTTAAGTAAATATGCTTCAGGTATAAACATATATTTAAATGATCATGTCAAAAGAGAAAAGGTATGCATATAATTGTATGAAAACTATAGCACATAAGTTCAATGGTTAAGGCAATGTCCCTATGCTATCTAACGTTCTCTTTCCTTTCTCTTTTTCGTACTAAACAAGCCTGTGAAAATTATTCAATATGACAGACAAAAACAACGCAAAACCTGGGTTTCATTTTGAACTGATAACAAAATTTTTTAAGACGTTTAATTCGTGTAAGGTGTGTTTTGCATGTGTTTGTGTTTTGGTCTTGTACATATTAGCAATGACCTGCGAGCATACAAGGAAATACATCATAGCAGTTGCAGTATATCAAAGCATCAGTCAGGCAACAACATCAGTGACAGAACACACAACAACAGAAATAAAATTTAAAACCAAACTTTAAACATCTATTCTTTGACGATGCCCACTGAGAAAAAAATTTCTTAATCACAAAATAACGTCCATAGCATTGTATTGATACCTAAAAATCATATAATTTTATCTTTTATTTTTTTTAAGTAAAAACCATATCATTTTATTCAACATGGAAATACACTAATTTATATGTTTATATCACAAAATAATCAAGCATAAATATCAACTAAGCATGTCTGACATATAGCATGAGAGATTAGTACTAATTAGATAAAAGTACCATGGAGTATTTTATATTAGGAGTTAAATCTTATTTTGTTCACTCTATTAAAAAATGGGCAAATTAGTCCCTCTACATTAGATTAAAGAGTAAATTGGTCTGTTCAATTAACAATTTCATCCATTTCTATTATTAAAAACTGGTTTATTTATATCAGTATGAGGTACGCATAGCATACCATATGTAATTATCTAGTTATTTTGTCAGCTATATCAATTTTTAACGATAAAAATAGATGAAATTTTTAATAAAAGTAATGAATTTAATTTTTAATCTAATATGTTTGAATTAATTTATCTATTTTTTTAGGAAAAAAATAACCTATAATTTAACTCCTAATATAAAAGTTTTTATGATACTTTGTTAATACAATATTTTGAGTTAGACAGACCAAACTTGATTAATTATATAAAATGTTAATGATATATATAGGTTTAGCTTGACTCAATCATGATTATATAATAAATTTAAATAGAATAAAAACTGTAAAATGCGTGTAATTTTGATCTAAAATTGAACTCATCAAATAAAATAAAATAAAAACTGAAAAGTAATTTAGAATATATATTTTTAATTCCAGCGTTTTTATGAAGATTCCGCTAATTATTAACGCCGTGAGTTGTTGTTACGGGTAATAAGAAAGTCACGTAACGGGGATTGTAGATAAACGGAGTTAACGGTTCGAAAGAAAAGGCAATTGAAGCCGCTGGATTAATGATCAACGGTTAGAAATTCCCTGGTGCTGTACACTTGTGGTGTAACGGAGGGTAAGAGGAGGTATTGAAAATTGGTTTTGAAAGGGAGAGAGCGCATTTCGTTTTATCAGAAGAAGAGACAGCCTCCCTCTTACTCTTTATCTTTTGTTTTCTTTTTCAAATTTTCTTCTTCTCTGCTAATTTGCTTCTACTTTCTTCTCTTTCTCGAGAACCAAACAGAATACTCATAAGGAAAAACGAAAATCTATAGATAGTATGATTAATCAGATATTGAGGATCTAAATTCAAACCAAGCCGTGCCATAAGAGGGAGGAGAAGAGAAGGATCTGAGACTTTGTGAGGTCCGTAATTGAGAGCAGAGATTGATTATATCTTGGTTTACTGTGATGGATTTCATTGTCTATTTTTCAATGGATAACTGTTAACGAGCAATCTGCAAAATGTTTTTTGAACTTTTCTTTTTCCTAGATTTTGCAGATACAATTGAAGAAACTTGAGGACCATTTTTGCTGGTTCTAACTGATCGTCAATATTTGTTTTCTTTTGCGGAAGTTTTGAGAATCGGGTAAACAAAGTTCAAGTTCAAGAGATTTGAAACACGGTTGAATGATTTTGTTCCTGATTTTTTTTCTTTTCTGACAGATACATTTGAACGACAGCATAGCTACTTTCTGAAGAATTCTCGACTGAATTAATCTTTAAAAAAGCAGATCAATTGCTTACGTATCAAAACCATAAGAATCTTACAACGAATGAAAGTCGGAAGAATAGGCTTCATATTTCGTTATTTTGTTGAAAATCCAGAACAAATTTTGTGTTTATAGCAAAGGACTTTGAAGAAAGGAAAGTTGTAACGGCAGAGCCTTTGCTATTCAGGTACGAGAGTCATTTTCTCGCCGATAAGATCAGGAGCCCGACAATCTGAGTATCGATTCTAAATCTACCTAAAATGATTACTCGCCATTGATACACCAGGGCCGGGCTGTGATTAAGAATCGGAGATTTCTTTGACAGAGTCGATTTTTAACGGGAATGTTGGATTTTCTTTCTCCTGAGACCTCCATTTAATTTCTATGGAGAGTCTGTGCTTCAGATTTTAATTTCGCTTTGCCCGTTTATTTGTTTTCTTTTTTCCTTTTTCCTCAAGTTCCAGTCACAAGTTTCTTCTTAATCCTTCAATGGTTTTTTTCCCCTTTCAAACAGCCTGAAGAAGAGTTTGACCGTTTCCGCTTAGATTTTTTCACCAGATTAGATCTTTAATTTTTTTTTTCGCTATATTCTGTCTCTATCTTAAATTTTCGCTTCCTTTAAATCTCCATTCAGAAGCGTCTTTCTTCTTTTGTTATGATGTTTTCATGGTTCGATTGCCTTTTCTTTTCATGTTCGTAAATTGAATTTTCTCGGTACTTTTAACATTCTAACTACGAGGAAAGGCAACTTTCGCTTGCTTTCTGTCTTCGTGTTCCAACTCTGGTCCTCTTCAACAGCTCTATAAACTATTTTGTCATTTTATTGCTGCTATTGTAGTCTTAATTTTCTCAACCCCACCAATAATTCTCATAATCTCCATTGTCCTCCTTTAGTCCATTGATTATTTTATAAAAATCGCTTAATATCATCTCCTGGTTGTCATCTTTTTTTCCCCTCAAGAAGATGCAAAGGCCGTTCGATGCTTGTATTTCTCCCCATCTTCTACTTTTCGTCACGCTTAAGGCTGCTTTCTTCTTCTTTATTTTTCCTCAGATTTTTTTTTCAAAGTTTCCGGGAAAATTCCTGGCCGTCCAATGCTCATATTCTAATGCTAAGCTGAGAAATTTTGGTTTCAAATTGTGTGGAAGTTTTAAGAGAAATCCTATTGAAATTCTCCCAATCGTATTTTCTTTTTTCCGTGTCCTTTCGGAGCTAGCACTTTAATTCTGAAGTTTTGAGATTAATTTAAAATTTTAATTTTTTAAAATTTTAATATTTTTGCTTCAACCATGGACAGTGTGCAGAAAATGATGGAGAAGGACTCTTTAAGGAGCAATAACAATGGTAATAGCGCGAATTACAACAGAGAGAGAACCGGAGGTGATGCGGGATTGTTAAGATCCAGCTCAGATCCGGCCAAACAAACGGCGTCGTCTTCTGATTTTGTTTTGCAGTGGGGAAACCGGAAGCGTCTCAGGTGTATGAAGATCCAGGTCAAAGACGACCAATCCGGCCCGGTTAACCGAACCACGGTTCGAGTCGATCGCCGTGTCGTGAGGGCCGATAAGGACTCTTCAAATCAGCCCAGCCATAATAACAATCACGGGACTGGATATTTTAACCTCCGTCAACGGCCTGCTTCTCCTCAGGCCCCGCCACCTCAGCGCGTTCTCAGGTACTGTATTATATTCACAAATTACGCTCATCTATGAGTTCAGTTATTTACTCAAGATTCATATTTACTATTTTCTCTTCGAGTGTTTGACACTTTGGCGCGTGTACTGTAAGCTCCGTTGAGATAGGGGGATCGGGTCAGGGTACTAGTACTATGGTATGTTGTTGGATAATTTGATGTCTCGTTTCTGTTATCACTTGGTTTTGCTTTTGCCTTTGCGTTAGGTTTTCCGTTCAAATTGGCGCGAGTAAAATGATTGTATAGATCCATCATTTCCGGGTCCCACTTCCTTGTCCTTTTCTTTTCTTTTTTTCTACTTTAAAAGCAGAAATTACTGATCTGTATTAACTTATTTGACATAACATTTGATGAAATAAGTTTTTTTGCTCTAGGTAAAAAATTTTCCTACTTGATTGTCCCTTTTCTATTTTTTTTTTGTTTTTTGTTCGAAATTTGGAGTTTTTTTCATACCTAAAAGAAATTCTTCTCAATCATGATACAAAGATCCTCAATTTTCTGAGAGGCATAAGTTCTCGATTTTTTCACAGGTTCGATAATTTTTTTTTGTTGACTTGTTTGGTTTTGATTGACCATTATGCTTTCTTTATCCCTACTACATTTTTTTCCATTGGTAGTAGAAAGGTATTTTGCGAGAATGGATAAGCCGCACAGTTGGCGTTATTGACACTCCTAAAAAAAATCTACCTAATTTGGATGGATATTTCCATGTAGGCCTTTTGACTTGGTGGTGATGGTATTTGTTTGGGTCTCATATTAAATAACATCTCGGCCTCCGATTTGCTATTTTTAGTGGGGATCCGGAATCATCAAAGGATTTTGGCTTTTTCTTTTTCACAAACTAATAGTTGTGCGAGGATATCTCAATTGTGCATTCTCTATTTCGTAAGGTAGGCGCCAGTGTAGGTTCGGGATATGGTCGTGGTGAGTTTGTGAATGGTGTTCATGCTAATTGAGAGATTATTTTCTTTAAATAGACATAAGATCAATTATGGGGGAAGCTTTAACTTTTTCCAAGAGGGTCATAGTAAGTACACTATTTGAAACATAATCTTAAACAAGTCTGTGCTTGATTTCAGGGAGGTTTCAGATTTTTAGACTGTTTTTTGTTTGAAACTATTTCCTTAGGTGCTGTTTGAATTATGAATTTTTCTAGATTTTCAGATCTGTCTTCATATCCTCTTTCTGATTGTTTCTTTTTTTTTTGTATTCTTTTTATTTTAATGGTTGGCCTAAAGAATAGTGGAGTAGGTCATGCCCTTAACTTAATCCTCAATCTTGGAAGAAAACCAATATTAAATTCCATGTAAAAATCGGTGTTTGATCTTTGTTTTCATTTTGGCTATTTGCTATGCTTGTGATGGCTTAGCTAATATCAATTTTTTTTTTAATATTTACATCCGATCTTAGACATGGTAATTGTGAACCTGGATAGCATGATGATGCCTAGCGCATCCGTCCCATGCTCATGGGCCCGTGTCCTCGTTGGAAACATTGAATCGACAGTTACCTCACCACGTGTCTATGAAAAAGTCTTTCTTTGATCGCAGCCCTCGTCAGCCGTCCGATCACAAATTGGAGTTTAGGAACACCATGCCATATTTCAACCCTCCATTATGGCAAAAATGCCCCAAACCTTAAAACCCGTCTAAAAACCAGCTGTGCACCCTAGATCGCGATAGAAATAGAATCACTCTTTTCTATCAAATATTTGAACTTATTCTCTCCAAAACAAACAAACAAAAAAAGAAATTAACAACTCTCCTATTTAAAAGCAAACCCCACAAACTCTCACACCATTTCCCTAAGAATGCCCTCCAAAAAAACCACCACCATTTTCTACACAATACTTGTCTAGATTCTACCCAGTCTCTTTCACCCATCTCCGATCTAGATCACTCCAAGGTTACATTTGTAAATTCAATTACAACTTTATTATTATTTTTTCAAAATATCACAGCATTTTATTCTTTATTTTTCCAGTTATTTTAATTTTCTTTTTTTTTTCTTTCCAGGAACTGTGAGAATTCCAGTGCTATGAGAGGCCAAAGCAACGGTGGTGTAAGAGGATTCACTTCGCCAGACAGGGGTGTGCACGAGAAGAGAGGTGGCAACAATAACAATTACAACCACCACAGCAACAACCATGATAACAACCACCACAACAATAAATCAGCGGCATCTTCGGAGACAGCTCAGGATAGCAAAAAAGGAGGGTCATCTTCTGGGAGCGGTGAGATAGCTCCTGCACCCATGGTTTGGCCACCTAAATTCGTGATTGCTTTAACAAATAAAGAGAAAGAAGAAGATTTCATGACCTTTAAAGGATCTAAGCTGCCACAAAGACCAAAAAAGCGATCAAAATTTATTCAACGTACCCTCAATGTAAGCTCTCTTCTTTTTCCTTTCTTTCGAATTCGATTCATGCTTAATCTGATAACGAAATTAAAAAATTGGGATGAATTTGGATTTTTAGTCTTTGGTTTTAATGTGAAATTAATTTAATATATGTTGTCTAGAACTGGAAATAGATAGGACAGTTATTGTGAAAAACTTGAAATAAATGAATAATGGGCTGGTTTGTTTTTGTTCTTTAAATTGTTTTAGTATGATAATTTTATGTCCCTCTTTGGTCTACGAGAAAAAGAAATAGAGAAATTTTGCAAAGAAAGGGAGAAACTTAGCAGAAAAATCGTACACGTGTCAATCAAATATTGTTAAGCACCTAATTTGTTAAGGGCCCACTGAAAAGCTTGTGACCCGGTCCTTATTTAATTGCTCACTTGTGCCCTTGTGTCTGCGTTTACCTATGGCTATGCTTTAATCGCGTGAACTTCTAGGTTTAGCTTCTTCTTTTTTTTTTTGTTTTTTTGGTAACATCATCTAGGTTTAGCTTTAACGTATATGTTTTGGACATTATTAATTAAAAATATATATAGAAACATATTATATGTTAAGATAATGTGCGTTGTAATTTATTTTTGTGGTGAGATTATTAAAATTTGTTGATCTCCTTTTTCTAATTTGTTTACAGATTTTTAAATTTATTTAATCACATTATAGTAAAATGAAATTATATAAAAAGTTAATAATACTAACTTTTAAAATATTTTTTTATAAATATAATTGTTTTAAAAATAGAAAAATTATTTATAGAAAGTAAGAGTTATGGTTCTTTTAAAAATAAAATATAAAATATTCTTGACATGTAATTTGATTTTCATAAAGTTGGATTTTTCTTAATAGATTTCTCAAACATGAATTTTTTATAAAAAAAAATCCATTTTTTATTCTATAATGTATTTTAATAAAAGATATAGAATCTTTACTTGAATAGAGTACACATAATAGTTTATGTTTTCTGTTAACAAAAGTATTTAAATAATTTATTTATCATATAAAGTATTAGTGTAGAGAATTCAGGTGGTTCAATGAAATATATCCAACTTGGGAGTTTTTTTTTTATTTAATTATTACCAATCCCTGTATAACTGCTTTTTAATTTATCTGTTGTTCTATTAGATTTTGCACGTGAAATAACTAACATAATGAACTTGTGAAATATAATTATACCATCATTTAAGATATTTAAAATATTTCATTTCCCTTATTTGAAAATGTAAAGAGAGAAGGGTAGCCCATTTGAGGAATGTATTATTTGAAGAGACAAACGAGTGGGGACAAAAAATACACGTGTAATTCAAAAAGAAGTTGAAGTGTATGGTGCTTGATGTGACAGGTTTACGGCATTGGTCCGAGACACGAATCACACATTTTATCTATTTACTGCTGCTTTATAAATGAATAAAAAACGACAAAAGAAGGCACGATGCTCGACGCATTATTTCCGGGGACTTTTCTGCAATATGCTGTTATTGTAGGGGCTTCTTTTGATAATTGCATCTCCAGTTTGTTGTATTGTAACTATTGTTATGGCGGTGGTTGAATCATTATCTTCCAACTGGTCCACTTTGGCAAACAGAAAATACACCACAAGCAATAAAATAATGTGTATTCTTTTTTTGTTTTAAGAAATTGAACTTTTCATCTCTTTTTTTTTTTAAATCCATATTTTAATAATTATGCTTTTGAAGCTAATTTTGGGTAATCTGGATTGCAGCTGGTAAGTCCTGGGACATGGCTTTGCGATTTAACCCTCGAACGTTATGAAGTCAGGGAGAAGAAGGTCACAAAGAAGGTAATAAATATATATTTAGTTACCTCATCTCAATTGTAACATTAATTGGATTTGTTATGTTGGATCTTCTTTTTCTCATTCCTAGAAATCACCGAAACTGAAATCTTTTTAATGCACTGACCTAATGCAGAGACCAAGAGGTTTAAAGGCTATGGGAAATATGGAATCTGACTCTGAATAGAAAGCTGGGAAGGTGCAGTTTAAAGGTTTGATTTTTTGGGTATTTGCAAATGTCGATGATGATGAGATTTTCCAGAGACAGTTGCTCTTTAACTTTTTAAAGGATGAGATTAGTCTTTAAACTGTATAAATGATGATCTTTTCATATATGAGATGAATGAAAAGTTTAGATTAAGCAAAATATGTGGCGTAAGCAAATGAAGAGATTTTCGTTTATTAGATGATTTGAAAGATTGTTTAAATTTCTTTTCTCTTGCTAGTAAAAACTACATTTTTTTAAAAAAAAAACTAAAATAAAATAGCATTTTTATAAAGTAATTAATTTTAATTATAATTGGGTTGATTTGGATCACAAATATCTTATCTAGAATAAAACTTAATCTCAAGCAAAACGGTAATCAATTTTGCTTAGAAGCCTAAAAACATGGGTTGGATTTATAAGTACAAGTTTCTTAAACCAATACCAAAAAACTAGTATTGTAAAGAAATTATTATTGGCGAGACCGTTAGTTCTTAGTAAATGTGGAAAAGGACAACTTCAGAAACAGAAATTTCTCCATCTTTCACAACGGACTTCCAAGTCACGACGTTCTGATTTTAATGAATATGAATAAATGCTTTAAGCCAAAAAAAAAAAGTTGGAAAGAAATTATTAAAGTTCAGGGGACCTTATTCTATAAGTTAAAAAAGAGACTTGAAAAGAAAAATGAAATTCCTTAGCGGAGAATCAATGCAACCAACGGAGACCATATTTTTGGTTTACCAGAACTTAAGAGCTTTGATTTATTGCCACACTTGAGCGATGCTTTGCTTGCTTTGTTCTGATAAAATTTTAAAATATTTTTCATCTTTTCATTTATCTAATTAAACCAAAATCAACTGTTCCTTAATAAGCACTAAATTGCTTACAGGTTTATTTTCGAGTAAATACATGTAAGCTTTGCATAGCATTCTTTTTTTTCTTTTTTTGGCTAATCCCCTTTTCGAAAATTGACCTTATAGTAAGAAATGCAGAAACTTAAAAAAATAAAAAAATCAAAGATTAGATCTAACATTCTTGTCATTATAGGTCTTTTTATTTACTATAATGTATAGGCCCTCCCTCCCAAAAAAAAAATCAAAATGAGAAGGTGGCAATCGACGATTGGACTGACAGCGACATTTTTAACCACACATGGACCTTCTATGTACCAAAATCGTGTCTAATTCTTGAGTAAATATCCTCACCTAAAATAAAATAAAAGTCAAAAATACCTTAATTATAAATTGGAATAATGTAAACGTAACTTATTGCGTCAAACTGTAGAAGCAATTCTATTCTAAGCTCAAACCAAACTAGCGATTGACATCTAGCATGTACAACAAAGTTTATCTCCAATTAACTTAATCAGGCTGGTTAACTGGAAATTAAATGTTGTACTTGAAATAGAAGAAATGGCCCACTTTATAATATCAAAATAAGAATAGTTTATTGGTGAAGAAACTACAAGAACGAAAGAATGGGGTTTTCTTTCATTGTCAGTGTAGAATAAGAATAATGCACTCCATGGCATATTAGAAATGCAATAAAAATTATGTGGGATTTAATTATATCTCATTGACTTCAAATTTTCAGTTAAACCTACCACCATTGTTTTTCCAATGTAGTTCAATTATGATCTGTCTGTACCATTAGCTAAAAGACCCACCAACAATAATGTAAATTTGGTATGGGACTATATATTAATTGTAGAAGAATATTAACTGTATAAATCTCATTCCAGAAATTTGCGAGTGGGCATCCACGAAGCACAAACTTTCAAACATGGGAGTTGGAACCAACAAAGAAAAAGAAAACATAAAAAGAATAAAGAGCTGCTAGCCATTCAAACAAGCCAAGGGCTATCTGAAGTTTTTAAAAGCCTTATTTTTAACATATAATATAAAGGGACCCCATTAATAATGTTGGTATGAATAGAGGATATTTTCCATTAGCACATGGTGGTGAGTGGTGGGCAATGCTCTCAGCATTATTGCCAAATATTTGAGTTTACAGTCTTTAACGGGTAAATTTGACTCCAATGCTCATATGCTGCTGCTATTATTGTTTGGCTGAAGAGAAAACGCAAGAAAATACGTAACAAAAAAAAAAACATATGTGAACATACAACAAATTCAAGAAGCAAAGAAAGAAATAAAAGATTACGTACTAATGAAAATGATATCAATCCATAATAATACTGAAACAAAAGTCCAAACATCATCCACCATGAATAATCTGTACAGTAGATAACAAAACTACCTCTCTCGACTCTCGCATATTTATATATATAGGGACTCCTAGATATACTAAAACTCCATATAAAATTCACCCCCCCAAAATCAAATCTATATAAATGAGAAATCAAACACCCTCTCTACACCATCAATAGCCAACACCCTTCAGATCCTGTGAGTAGAGCCAAAAAGCAGAGCCGTGACAGCGGCAAAGAAAACAGAGACGAATGAGGGGGAGATGGAGCCGGTTCCTGAGGTGGGACTCGGTGCTGGGGATTCAGCAGCGATGGCTGAACCCATAAGAGTACAAACAGCGACGAGAACAAGGATTAGAGAAGCCTTTGAGAGACCCATTGCTGCAAATCCTTTGAGCGTTCTTTTCTTTTTTGGGTTAAAAGATGGAGAAAATGTGTGTGCATTTTAGGGAGGTGGGGTCTAAATATATAGAGAGAGAATGAGGGGAAAAATCGGGCAGCTGCCCGGATTTCCAGCCTGGAGATCTATACTGTAACATTGTTACAGCTGGTGGTATCAGCTGCTACCCGTATCAAAAAAACACTATTACCATTATTTATCATGTATACGCGTGTAAATTTTTTATTACCACCGGTATTTATTTTTTGATAATGACAAGGTGAAACGTGGCCGTTTTTGGTGGGGCTGTTAATGTTTATTCCATGGGATTAGAATTTGATTCTTTTGTAAATTCGAGGGAGGTACAAAGCGTGACATTACTGGCGCATCGAATGGCTGATTAAAAGGTTAGCACATAGATCGAGGTTTCATATTTATCCGTGTCGACACGCGACAAAACATTACGACAGTGAAGGACGTAATAGAAGAGAGTTTAGACGGATGAGTGCAGGCAGGGCCGCAATTGACGGATTCCATCGCCAAGCAACTGAAAAGATACTGATTCTTTGTGGGACCACCAAACATCACATGATGAGGTAGAGGTCGAGCCAACCCAGGGTGAACACGTGGAGGGCCCCAAAGCACACGTATTTTTTTATAGAAATTCCAAGCAAAGAGCGAATGACAGGTAGGTATACACTGTACCTTTTTCCCCTTAATCCCTGCTATAAGAAAAAAGATTTCCATTTTAAGTTGAGAAAAATTGACAATTATTTAATTTGGAAAATTATAATAATTAAAAGATTATGATTCTATTCAATATCGATTTGGATTATTATTTGATTTTTAAGAGCATATAACTTACTCCAAGCTGAGTTGGGTTTTAAAAAACCAAAATATTTTTTATATATTTTTTTCAAAATATCGTTATCATCCTTAACCCCAGCTCTAAGTTTTCCTTTTTTCTATTTTTGAAAATCAGTAATTGTGTAATTTGCAAAAAATATAATAATAAAAACTAGGTTGGGTATATATAAACATTCTTTTTGCCGTGTATTTTCAATGTGAAAATCGAAATGCTATGATTGTATATATATAGATAAAATACTGAAAAGAAATGAAAATAAATAACAAAAAAATACATAGTTTAAGAGTGAGTTTGGATGGACTATTGAATGTGATGCATTTAATTTATTTTTTATCTCACGCTACAATATCGCTATAGAGTCTAATATCACCTCCACCACTGTGTTTATATTAACCACATGTAAACGCACCATCTATCCAAACTCACCTAAGTAAACTTCAATATATCCAAACTCACCTAAGTAAACTTCAATATTATTCAAAGCACTTGAAAATATAGCTCTCCAAATATATTCCGAAAATAAAAACTCCAAATGATCTTTTTGAGAACTAAAATCTACCATTTTAATCAAAGAACAAAAGAATAAAAATAGACAAATAATTGAGAAACGAAACAAAAAAATACAATCTTACAAGAAATCTAAAAATACTATTATGAGCAACAAGAAAAGAACAACATAAATCGCAAGAAAACTGGGAACAAATTAACACCATATATGCAGGCCATAGATTTTGGTTCCGGTATCCATATAACAGATTCTCATATCACCATAAATTATGAAATAATAATGGATATTCTATTAAGGTAAAATTTTATTTATTGATTTTATGAATTATCTGTACTGTACATACAGATTAGTTTTGGGAGTTCCAAAAAATTAGAAAAGTGTTAAATTTCATGTTTGTATGAGATGAGATCAAAGAGAGGACCTAATATGCTACCCCCCGGCTCATGGATCCAATCTCCATCTCAAATTTTGGTTCATCATCGAAGATCAAAATCAAAATCTGGCACTATTCGTCACTCAAAAGTCAGAATCCCAAAACCTTCTGTGCTATCTGTAATAAGGGCTCCATAGCGCTCGGTGCAAATTTTCTGGCAAAAAGAAAACAAATCGAACTCGGCTGATCGTTATACCTACACTGACGACCTTCCAAGATTCTCTTGAAGAAGTCTTCTGTAATGTCTGATCTGCCAAATGTACCAGGATGAGGCCCACCCCTTGACCAATCAACCCATGTGATGCTTCTGTTTGCTAAGAGATTGGGTGTCTGGATGGTTAACATGGTGGGGAAGTAGTGCTCGTCCACGTAACATGCTGGTCGGCAGAACTGTTCAAACTTAGGATAATAGGTAACATCTTCCACTATGTTGATTGCAAGCTTTCGGTTAACTTCAAACCATTGGGACCCCTTACGCCACTTGCTGATATTAACCTCCGGAACCATATTATAATTGTATCGTCCTCTGCCGAATGGACCGGGGTCATCAAATGCACCCATGAAGCTATGTTTGGATTTCATTATGTACTGGTAGATGACACTGAAATTGTATAAAGGAATGCAAGATTCGGAGAGGAGGATAAACCATTCATTGGATATGTCAAGCAAGGCATTGGCAAGGAGCCTTCTCTCGGCATCACACATGCTCATCCTTCCCCATTCAGCAACCTGCAGAGGAAGCAAATACAGAAATCAGGTACTGCTCAACCCCTAATAGAGGGGAAAAAGGCTAGAAAATGTACTGAAAAATAGAAAAAATAAATAAAATTTAACAGTTGATGAACAAGTGGCAAACAATTATTTAATATGACAGCAACTAAAAATAAGAATAAAAATGGGCAACCACAGCATTTGCTTAGGTCTAACCGAAAGAAAGATGCTTAGTACAACAATACAAAAGATGATAGTTTCTAGGAGCATAAGAAATTGCCTCCTAGGTTCAACCCTCAACACAACAGCCAACATTTTACATAGTAATTATAGGTTTGGCTATCTACGAATTATCTCAACCCCATCGTAACATTCTCTGAATCCAAAAAGTTCAGCAAAAAGAAAAAAGATGAAAGCGGGATCTTTTCTAGTAAGAACTGAACCATTAAAGATTATGCACTGCTCCTAAAGCCACTTAAGAGCCATGATTTTAAAGCCAAACATGTTAAAGTTGTCTATCTCCTATTTGTTCCTAGAGCAAACCTTCTGTTGACTAGAAGCACCTGTTGTACAGACTGATTAGTTGAAAGGCCTCTATGATTTCAGGGTCTTAAACCCATAATGCGGTTTGAAGCACAAACCAGATCTGTATACAGACGGTATAAATATATAGATCTCAAAGTGCAATCTCACTCCAGGTTAAATGACTCATAAATTGAAGGTAACGAGATGAAACATGTGGTTTGAACAATCAAATACATCTCATGCATTTCCTGCTTATGTTTATCAAAACGATACATAGCGAGTTCATGACCATAATTTTGCATGTGTCAGCAATGAGCCAATGGTACGCCTATATGTAGGCAAGAACAATCCCTTCCCTTGCAAAGAGGTTATAATGACAAATCAAAATCCAAACCATCTAGCTAGCCGAGAAGAAATGAAAAATGTGATTTAAGCAGGGAAATAAGGAGAGCAACAAACTAATGATTTTCTTAAGAGAGATAAAGAGTGAAAGGCTATATAAGATGGCAGTTCTATGTCTAACCTTCAAAAACCGGATTTCAGAAAGTAATTTATGCAACCAGTCCAACAATTAAGAATGCCCCAATAACAAAATTTTAGAAGGTATCCAAGCATGCTATAAACACTTCCAGCATAGCAGCTACATATCAGAATTTATAAACAGTATAAGAACAAAACAAGGAAATTAACTCATCATTACGTACATAAGCAAGTAAAAACACATAAAAATCATGCCACATAGGAACAAGTGTGGTAGGGGTTCTTAACAATGAACAAAGAAGATTAAGACAATTAACAAAATTCAGAAACAAATGAATACTGTGATTAAATATTTGAAGTTGTTTAAGTAACATACTTGACTTGGGATTTGCCTCCGGTAAAATACTGAAGAAGATGGAAACTCGGCCTCGAAGGATGGCAGTGAATGAATATAGACAGAATAAAGCCCTTCATGACCCTTGAAAAACCTCTCCCAAAGAGGAGCAAGTGGCAAGGGCCCCTTGGTCAAGAACATAAAAGCAATCTTCGGAAGTCTATTAAATGGATACTTCTTTATTCTCGGCAGAAAAGACGCCCTCCATAAGAGTTCTTTATCACTCATTGAATGAAGCAAACTCGACGGGGGTTTTCTCCAATGATCTAAGCTATTCGGTTCTTCAGCACAGGGCACAAAAGTGGACTTAACCGTAGTTACCGTGCTATAAATTCCAAAACGCCGGATTGTATATATGCTAATGATCGAAAAGCCAATACAGAGGGCAAGAAAGAACCCAAACAACTGAAGTGCCCTCAATGGCAGAGTCTTAGATTGGCTTGTCCTAGTTGTAATCACCGGATCCTTGCCTTCCTCTAATGACCCAACCGACCCAATTCTTGTTTGCATCTTTTGAAACACCTATTAAAACCAGAACTAGACTTCTGGGAACAGATCCAGAAACCCCCTTTTCTTTGTTTTCCAGTCAAAACCAGTAAATTAAAAGCTCTTGCATCTTAGATCCCAAACGATTCATTCAGTCAAAGCTCCAATATATGGGTTCTTTTTGCATTAGGAACAATAATAGAATCACAGATCTAAAGCTGACAAGTTACACCGCCTGATCAGAAAAGAAAAAAAAGAGCACCCCAAAACTATTATAGCGTGAAGATTCAGAGTCTAAAGCAAAAGGGTACCTAAAAACAGAAACACAAGTAGAAGATAATGAACATACCATGTAACGTATTGGTGCACAGAAATAGTAGAGATAAAAAGAGGGGTATTTTTAAAAAAAAAATTGTATTAAGGTGCTTGAATGGCGGTCATATTAGTATCAATGGTCAAAATGACGGAACAATAAAGGAAGGTTAGGCAGAGGAAGACAGAAAAGTTTGGTAAAAGCAAAGTAAAGAGATGGAATGGAGAAAAGTTGGTTAGTCTACAAGATATAGAGATAAAAACGATGGTAACATATGAAATAAAAAATTTGGGTTTTGGATTCTTGTGGTCATGAGGTTGATTAATGAAATCTGAGGAAACTTAAAATTAAATTATTGCATCCTTTGCACGGCATAGATAGGAAGGCCCTAGGCCTAGGACTGATTTACTCTTTCCATACTTAACTCTTGACACTTATGTTAACGGTATTTAAAAATGGGTTGAATTTAATTATAAACTAATAACGCAACGTGGGTCAGCTGTTACGCAACGTGGATCCTCTTCTTCTTTTTTTTTTTTTGGATAATTAAGGTGGGTCCTTTTTTAATGTAAAATGTGTAACTTCTTACTTTTTTTAATTATTATGAACAAAAAACACTTTTTTTCAATTATGAATTTTAACATAAGAAATTATTATTTTTCAATTAAAACAATGGTATTTGAGTGATGCAAGTATGTTTTTGAGACTCATTTTTAATTCATTTTTATTTATTTACGCTGTAATAATTTAATTATAATCTATGATTGTTAGAATAACCTATTTATAATAGTTGGATACTTGTAATTATTTAAATATTTAATTATAATTATATTATATTTTTTAAAATTAAAAAATGGTATTTGAGTTTGAAAAATCAAATTGATTTAAATATTTTAGAAATAGTATATATATATGATCACATTTGATATTTATAATTTTACAACATTTTAACGATTAGATATTAGTTAAATAAAATTTTAAAATAAATATTTATATATAGGATCTTAAATTATAAATTTAAATATTAAATAAAACATAATACGTGTTTGAAGTCGTATCCTTTTAACCGGTGAATACGCCAAAATAAATATTAACAATGACCTATAATTCAGGAATATAACATTTTTTTTCTAAAACAATTTTTTTTTCATCAATGGCGCTGCATAGTTGAGGGGTCATATTTTGGTGGGAGTTTAAAATGGAGAAAGTAGTTTCATCTGTAGATAAGAATTAAGATGCCAGCGACTGCGAGTTAGACAGCGGGATTTGTGAGGGTTTGATGACCAAATTTCTGGTAATGCTACTGCTCCTAAACAACGGGGCGAGAAGTGAATATGCAGTTGACTGAATTAATAACAGTTAAATTAAATTAGAAGTATTTAAAATTTTAATCTCAGGTATTGAAATATTGCTTGCTTCGGTATTTATGAGAGCAATTTCAAAATAAAATACAATCGTTATAAAAATATAAATAAATTTGATTAAAACTGACTCATTAAATTAAAACTCACATAGTAATTACGTATGATTAGGCTTCAATCTGGATACTTAAGGGTCTATGCCTTTTTTCAATAATGTTTTGACTTCATTGGCAAAATAACTATTTACTTATATTTTTAACTTATTTTTTTAAAATATTTATATTATTAATTGAGTTGGTGTTACGAATCAATTGAATATTAATTTTAAAAAATAATTAAAAATTTTATTTTTATAAAGTAACAAATATCATTACCATGTTACTTTTTAAATTATTTATTTATATTTTTAACTTCTTATTTTAAAATATTTAAATTATTAATTGAATTAGTATCATAAATTAATTGAACATCAACTCAATTGAAAAATGACAAAAAAAAATTTATTTTTACAAAATAATAAATATTAATAGGTGATAAAATTAAACATATAATTTTTAAAACTTTAATTTAATTATTTCAAGTAAAAGCGCGATTAATTTCAACAGAAAATTTTATAAATATATTATTTACATAAAAAAATTCACTAACACCGTTAATATATTATATTATATTCTAGTGTATAATAAACGTTCTTTTGAAGAACAATTTATTCCACACGGTTGTAATAAATTCTAGAACAACTTAAAAAGTACACCGTCCGGTTGTAATAATGTTTACTGAAATAGAGTCAAGCATACCAAAACAAAACTGCTCCAAGTTGGTCCATTTACAGTTTCTAGCAGTTTTATCTCAAATGCAATAAAAGGCATAATCACTTTTTTTGCACTCCTAATTTGCAATAAAAAATAAAAACTTTTTTTTTTCTTTTAATTTTATATTTTTTATTATATCATCCTAAAATAGATGAAAAATCATGCACGTAGGTTACCAAGTGAATGTCATGTAAATAATTAATTTTTTTAAAATTAAAAAAAATACAATTTTATAAAAATTGTAAATAATTTTTAATTTTTTTAAAAAATATAATTTTTTTAAAAAATAAATTTAAAATGTTAATATGTTATTCATGTGGCAATTCGTGAAAAGTTTTAAAAAATTAACTTTTCAGTCAATTTTAGGTGATTTAATAAAAAAACATAAATTAAGAAATTAAGAAAAACTAAAAAAATAAATGAAAGCTAAAATGTTTATTATTATTATTATTATTATTATTATAACCGATCATAAAGCATCTTCCAGGTCTGAAATCTGAAGTAACCAAAATACCTTTAGGAAAAGCAAAGTAAAGAAGTCTTCGGCTTAACGATAAAATGAAGGTAGTTTAAATCTAGTATGATTTTAAATAAATATATGTACGAGTCTATACAAATGTATTGATTGTAATAGTAATCCATTTATATGTTAATATGTCAATGTATTGATTATAATTTTAAATCTGTTTGTGATTCTAGTTGTAACTATACAAATGTATCAATTGTAATTGTAATTGTGAAAGAAAAGGGCAAGTAATTGTCTTCACAATTCAAAAAAACACGAACAAGAAAACCACAAAGGCAGAGAACCATGAAGTGATTCATCAATTGGTTAAAAACCATTGCCATTGTATCTATTAACATACATCAAAACCCAACATTTCACGTTAAAAACACCTTCTCAAATAGCTCAAGCCTACATGTAATCCAGTCACAAGTTTCTTTCTCGTTCAGAATGAACTGTCAGTTTTATTTACCTTAACATGTTGCTAGCAAGAGGAGAGGAGAGTAGTATTACACTACTTCACCACATCAAAAGTCGAGCGGAGGTTGGATATCTTTACATCGTACTCGCCCTCTTCATCATAATCAGCAAAGTCACCTCCAGACAAGTCGACACCTTCAAACTTAGTACCTTCCAGCTACACAATCAAATAACCTGTAAGTTTACATAAATAAATAAATCCACCAAATATGCACTTGGGGATGGCTGTAAGCAACCTTGTAAATGCCAAATTATACATTTCTAGAAGTGGCTGGAAAATTACGGGCTCAGTGCTCCAACAAGGAATTACATCAAATGAAATTCAGAAAACATCAAGATATGCATAATATTAAGCAGGGTTTGCCATGAACCAATTAGTCCTTCACTTTATTGTGTCACAGTGTTCACAATTTCAAAGCCCTGGCTATAATAAGCTACGTTCACAATTTTAAGCTACCTAAAAAGGGCATGTGCCATGTAGGGTCAAGAATGAACAGGGGCTTACAGATTCAACCTTCCAGCCACCACCAAACACATAATCTATAGGCTCATAACCCCTGCACTCAAAAAGCATCAGAGGTGCATAGTTCTCTGCTTCGCTCTCTTCCTGGGTCAGTGGTTTACCTCGGCCTGGGATCACTGTTACAGTTCCGTCCCTTGAGCAAAGTTTGCACTAGAGAAAGACAGAATGAACCGCCATACAATTAATTAACTGCAAGTAATGTGTCACAAAAAAGGCAGAAGTTTGAGTATATACAAGTCAAGCACATACAATGTCTATATCAGGCTACTTTAAGGCATAAGATACAAGACAAATGCTCTCTAGAAAAAGAACGGGGGTTCTCAAAGCACAAAATTTATTCAACCCAAGAACCTTTCAGAGAGAATGGTGGATCACAGAAAACCTCAATCAACATCTCAGCACTCAAACTGAAATGAGCCATGCTGGTTTACAATTAGATTTTATAATCACGTAATGCTTACTATCATTACACAACACATGATCGTAGGGAAATGATATGATGCATCTTGAAACCAAGAATAAGATTGCTTACATATCGGTTCTTAACACCTAATAATACAGATTCATAGATTTCCTTTCTGGACTAAAAAACACAATCATTTTACAACTAAAATCACAATATGCAGCTCAGATGAAATGTTAGATTCAACATGAAAAAGCATTTGACAAGAAATTGACCAATTCCCAGTAAGAATGTTATGAATACAGTTTCGAATTTGTCTGTCATCCCATCTGTGCTCTCAGCACTCCAAACAAGCATAAGTTCCATAGATCGTAATGAACTTTCACTTCAAATCAATTGATACTATAGACAATACAAATATACAAGATTACCTTCTGAACGAGGTTGGTGGTTCCCTTGCCCCGAGGAAGAGGAACAGTATCGCCCAAGCTCACACATGTTTCCCTTGGACTCACCTCACCACAGTTCTCACATTTCAGCTGAAACTCCAAATAGGCAAATAGGTTAAAGAATTCAAATATTACCGAATACTGAGAATTAAAAAAAGAAAAAAAAGATACGATTAAAGAATACGGAAAATTTAAGTTAAACTTGTTGAGAATACTTAAGCGGAATAGTGCAGCAACAATAGAAGTAATACAGTTGGTTTCTTATGGAACCATATTTTGACACCATATCAAGCGGAACAAAATAAAGTCATCCATAAATGCTAGGAAAATCAAGAACCATATAACAGTATCGAGACTTAAGAAAAAGGCACCGCAAACATATAAATATGACGAGAACAGATTCTGAAATAGAAAAATGAAATGGCAGCGGTTTTCATAAGGAAAATAAAAAGAGAGAAGAACAAGTAAACGGATAGGAAAAGTAAACCTACGTGCATAGCAGTTGCGATAAATGAAGAGATAAACTAAATCCAACTGAAATTATGAATCGGCAAACATAGTAACTATAATAGCTAAAATTTCAAAAGAGAAAAGAACAAGAAAAATTAGTTAAGACAAAATGAAGAAGTGGTTTCAAGAAACAACCGTTTAAAGAAAATAACGAAGCAATTCAAAGCAGAAATTTGCATCAAAATGAAACGAGGTCAGCTCAAGCGAACAAAATCAAAGTCAAAAGAGAGAAAGATACCTTAAAGAGATAGGAGAAGGAAGGATCGTCGCAGCCGCCCTGAGGCTGGAGGTTTGTAAGATTTTGGAGGTCGGCAGCGATCTTCAGCAAGAACTTCACCATTTTCGCTTTGATTAGCAGCGTCAAACCCCAAGCTTTCTCTGCCGTACACTGGATTGGAAATGGGCCTTGTGCTAGTAGAAAACCGTTTGTGAGGATTTGACACCCTTTTTCAAAAATTCATTTTCCAAGGATATTTAACGCTTTCCTTTTCCTTTTCTTTTTTCTCAGTTTGGGCGGGTTTGATCCTTCTATAATATATTGTATCTCCAGCGTGGCCAAGATTAGCAAGTAAATACTCGCCGCGTGGAATAAAAAAATAGAATAATGACTTTTAATTATTACCAGATTTTAGCGCCCTTTCATTTTTTCCTTGAAAATATTTTAGACTCTTGTATTATGTTGAGTAGTTTACCCCGTTCTTTACATTAGAGGACCTGGTCATAATCCTCTGATCTTCCAATGTTAGCAAACAATTTCGAAACATTGTATTTTATTATCATTATCTGTCCCTTCAAGATGAGATAGTGATCCAATAAAATCACAAAAAGAAGTCGGATATCTAGTTCATAAGTACATTATATGAGACACTATTTCTTTTCCCCTTAGAAAAGGGTCTTTGCATCTGCCTAAAATGTGTTCATAACAGAGGTTACATTGAGCACTATTGGCCCCATCTCTCTGCACTTTTTCACCAGAACCGCTTGATGTACACCTCTGTAGCTTAGTGTATTTAGATGCCTGGAACTTCATGAAATGATAAACAGCACCATCCTTGTTATTAGGCAGATTACATGAATTTGATGCTGCAGGTTAGAGTTAGATTGACTTCCAGATAACTGACCACTATGAGCAAATTGGTTCATGATTTGGCATCCCATAACGAGGAAAGTAAGAGTGACCAACTGGAGGAGAACCTGGTAGAACCCCAATTCCTTGATGAGGAGGTGGCTCCTGGTTTCATTTTCTTGCTTACACAATAAGCACACTTCATTACGGATTCCCCATCTGTCTAGAATTGTCATCCATGAGATGCTAGAATGCATATGGAGATAGCCCGAGAGTAGTGGAAAGTGTACAAAGAAGCTCTCCAAGCAATTCTGGAGGGCAATTAACTCAAAAGAGTACACTGCTTAGACAACAAGGTGAACAAGTGGGGTTACGGGGCAATGACAACTGGACTTCCAATTCAACCTTATTAGCAGTCAATTTTTTTGAAATAGCTCCGTAGTTTGCTTTATTAAACTTTCTGAGAAGGGACTTAAGCCTCTTTAATTCAGTGAAAAGAATGGACATATAGGATAGGAGAGCCAATAACATACTACTCAAAAGAGTTCAAGTGAATGTTGAAACTAAGGAACTTCAAGAATTAATCACCAGCAAATAAAGAGAACAAAAGAATAAAATTCTCTTTCGTTGACTTTTCAAACTTAATTTTTGTGCACAGCTTAAGAGAGTATATCGTCCAGCTCCCATGGAGAAAAGCTTTAACCGAAGAGTAACGGTACAATTAACAAAAGCAACAAACAGTAACCAATGATTATTAATATCTAATACTGAAATCTTCTTATATCGATTATTGATACATTTTCATGATAATTGTTTTTTTTTCCAATTTACAAACATACACCAATCAGTACAACATATATATATTAAATCTACACTATTTTTACTCGTTTAATCAATTTCTAATATTTGTAAGTGGTGATTATTTTTGAATTTGTCCAAACATTTTAAATAAATTTATTTCACCAAATTAAGCAATTTAACTTAATTAATAGTAATTTATTTTAGGGTAAATTACACAAACAGTCGCCCAACTTTGGGTAGCTGACAAAACAGTTGCTTAGGTTTCATTTCAGCCACTCAACTTTCGAAAAGTTACAAAACAGTTTTTTTTAACGTTTTCCGTCACAGACGTCACGGCAAAGTGACATGGCATGTGACGGTGTCCTTGGTGTTAAAAAACGGTCCAACTCGCCGGTTACTCTCAATTTAACAGCCCTACCAGCCCTATCTTTGCTGAACATTCATCTTCTTCTACTTATCCATGCCAATATATAGTTTACTTTAGGCCAACGATTCATCCCTCTTCCTCAAATTCTAGTGGAATTATTTCAGATAGTTCTAGCTTCAACGGTCACCGGAATGGTCCATCTTTGCCTAGTGAGATACCTCCATCTTATGTTTTTCCTGCAATGAATCTCCATTATCAAAGCTGGGAGCACCATTCCCCTCTATTTTCTACATCTAACCGCCAAATTGGTGGTTCCGATTCCACCTGTCAGTCAAAGGTCTGCCAAGAACAGTTCAGATATGCCAAGACCGGGAACTTTTATGCATCCATTTGTTGCTGGCCACAGATATAACCCAAAGTAATGGATTTTTTTCATTTGAGAAAACATAGAGCTTGATTTTTTGGAATGTTTCTTCGTTTGTTAGACAAAAATATCATTCCAAAATATAGAAACATTTTGTAATACCCCTTACTCGTACCCGAGACCAGGACAGAGTACAGGGCATTACTATGCACGAACATGACATTGCCGAAAAATTTTGGGCTATAAAATTTAGTTCCAAATTAAAACCAATCACCATATTCATAATGTCCCTATTATGGACCTACGAGGCCCAAAACACACATTGAGAATGGTTTGGGACTAAACTGAGAACTTAAGAAAATTTTAGGAAAATTTTCTAGGAAAATTTTGTGCTTTGGGATACGCCCGTGTCCCTTACCCGTGTGGAATTAATTGAATTTATTTTCTAATTCGAACTTACAGGGGTTTTCACACGGCCGAGCACACGCCCTTGTCCTTGGCCCTTATCCTTCACACGGCCTAGACACGCCTGTGCCTTCGCCTGTGTCTAAAAACTTGGACATTCTATTTATTACGTCATCATTCAATTTGAGGTACACAGCCAAAACACATGCCCGTGTGCTAGGTCGTGTCCTCCACACGGTTGAGACACATAGCCGTGTCTCTGCCCATGTGTTTACTATCATGCAAGCTAACCTAAAATTTTTTGTGGAGGGGACACACGGCCGGGCACCACGCCCATGGGGGCTGACCGTGTGTCACGCACAGCCTAGACACATGCCCGTGTGTTTACCCGTGTGGACCTGTTTGGGGCTATTTTCCAAGCCTTCGGTCACCCTCTAACCTCCATACACACTTATAATTTCCAATGGTATTTAACACGGCTTAATTATACTCTTAAACAACTCTGGGCATACTACATTGCATGTAAACCACATCTCATCGGTTTAATACATGCTAGATTATCCCCTTTGTATTATAGATCACCTTATCATATAACATATTTAAACTTGGCTCATTTTATAAGTCATTCCCAATTATGACCTAACCATCCCAAGTGATTTGACCACAATACACATGTCTATTTATGAAATACTACATTTAATTGTCACGATAACATTTAGCCAAAGTCAAACACCATTAGTAGGTCACAGCCTACATCAAAATGAGCCATGTCTATGGCCATATACAAAAAGTTTAAGTTCAATATTTAAGCCTTTACATTGGCCAACCAATGACACATATAACAAAATAACCAAAAGTCTTATACATGCCATTGAACAAAATAAAGATATCTATATACCAAAGCAGGACAAGTCAATAGTGTGTTGATTCTCCAACCGTTTTCCAATCTTCACGAGTCCACGAGCTCTGTAAGATAAGGAAAAGAGAAGGGAGTAAGCATAAATATGCTTAGTAAGTTCGAATAACAGGAGGGTAAACTTACCGATTATTTAGCATGCAACCTCACAAGGTATTCATGACAATACATGCATAATATAAATTCCCTATCACATACACTCAATCATCAAGTTAGTTCAATTTCAAGCAATACCATTTCAAGCAATATAGTATTTATCTTAGATGAGCTGTAATACCCCATACCCGTACCTGAGACCGGGATAAGATACGAGGCATTACTGAAATTTTTAGAATAATTTCAATTAATTTATATTATTTAGTATTCATTTTCATGTTTCATGTAACATCCTTTTCATATATTCAATTCAAAATATCATATAAAATACGATACAATACTTAAATTGTCATATTTACTTGCTCATTCAGGGTATCTGAACCTACCTGACTAAATTACAGAAATACCAAGATTTAGGGGCATATTGGTAATTTATCGTTTTCTCAAATTTCACCCAATCTTAAATTGATAATTTCATTTAATTTATTAATTTAGATAATAAAAAAATTTATTCCCTTCAATTTAGTCATTGTTGACATTTTTATAAAATTGCCCCCTAAAGTTTTACTTTATTCAATTTAGTCCATGAGCTTAAAACATGCAAATTAGCCATGCTAACTGAATATTCATATACATTTTTTCCTCCTCCTCCTCTCCATTCCACATCCTTAATGTATATAACATTCTTGTAAGTACGATTTCACAATTTACTTATTAGTACTCACATCAATCTGTTCACACGAGTCATAGTCACTCAATTATTTATAATTCGAGCTACAGAGCTCAAAATTAAGATCCGTAAATTTTTCCTAAAACTAGACTCACATATCATTCCACCATAAAATTTTAAGAATTTTTGGTTTAGCCAATTAGTACAGTTTATTCATTTAAGTTTCCCCTGTTTCACTATCCAACAGTTCTGACCTCTCTTCACTAAAAATTAATTATATCATAGTACAAAACTCAGATAATGTTCCCATTGATTTCTATTGAAAATAGACTCATTAAAGATTCTAAGCATATAAATTTGATACTCTAATTAATTTTCTCCAATTTTTGGTGATTTTCCAAAGTCAAAACAGGGGAACCCGAATTCATTCTAACATTGTCTCACAAAATTCATTATATCTCATAATTTACAAATCCATTGTTTACACCATTTCTTTTCTGAAAAACTAGACTCAATAAGCTTTAATTTCATATTTTATTCATCTTCTAATTCGATTTCCACAATTTATGGTGATTTTTCAAAGTTAGTCTACTTTTGCTGTCCAATATTGTTTTAGTTCAAGATGTTTATTACCATTTTTCCTCTAAATTTCAAAGGTCATACAATTCAGTCCTTGCTCAATTAGCCCATCTATTAAGATAATTTTTCTCAATTAACATTTTATTCCATCATTCTAAACTATTACACAATCTTTAAAAATCAGAATTTTAACACTAAACCTTAATTCATAACTTTTTCACAATTAGGTCCTAAAATCAATTTCTATTAAAATTACTTGATAAAATCATCAAACAACAAAATCAAAGCTTCAAATTCATTTTATTTCATCATAAACAGCTAACACTTATCAATGATAGCTTTTAATTTTGTTCATAAAATCAAAAACTAATGAATTAAACACTTGGACCTAATTGTAAAAGTCACAAAAACATAAAAATCTCAAAGAAAAGGGTAAGAATTGAACTCACATATGTCAAAGTATGAAAAACCAGCAGCTTTCAGACCTCCCATGGCATTTTTGCTGAAGAAAAAATGATGATATCTCTAGATTTTTCAAATTTGTCTTGTTTTATATGTTTAATTTGCAAAATTTCCCATTTTGCCCTTGTTTCTCCTTGTCTTTTTTGCTGATTTTCTTGCCCAACCGTCCAGCCCATACAATTTGGGTCCAATTGCCTTTTAAATCCCTCCTTTTTAATCACTTAAACTATTTAATCACAATTTAATAAATTTCACACTATTTTCAATTTAGTTCTTTTTAATTAATTGACTAACCAAACGTTAAAATTTTCTAACGAAACTTTAAGACTAACTTAATAACACTCCATAAATATTTATAAAAATATTTATGACTCGGTTTATAAATCCGAGGTCTCGATACCTCGTTTTCAACCAAATTTACCTAATTAATTCTTTTAAAATCGCAAAATTCACTAATTAAAAACAATTCTTTTAAGTTCGCACTTGGCCTATAATTATTATTTGTTAAAATTTCTAAACATACTCCTCAGATTTAGTGATCTCGAATCACTGTTTCTGACACCACTGAAAAATTTGGCTGTTACAACTCTCCCCCCTTTAGGGATTTTCGTCCCCGAAAATCTTACCAGAAAAAGTTGCTTTCAACTCTAATGAAAAACTTTGACAAAATTTCTCATAATCACAACCGAATTAATCTCAAACATCTCTTCCCAATAACCTTTAGACTGTAGCATACAGTGTCGGAGCATATTATCAAAATCTCACTTATTCCCTCATAATTACAACTCTGGTAAGGGGGTGAGGTCGTAAAGCCTCTAACTTAACTCTCATAACTACACACATATGACTTGACATTCATACATAACATCATCGTTTTCACATAATTCACTTCAAGAAAATTTATACACTTATATAGTCTATCAATATTTTCTGCCATCTACAATTTCAAACAATGAATTCACTTAGTTTAGCTCAATATCAACAATTAATCAATTTCAATCTTTTAAGTCCATTTATCACTTACCTTTCTTAATCAATTTAGGGAACCATTTCGGAATTGAGTACTTCGTTTTCATCATGCCATAGTAAAACTATGGTCTTGCACATAGTCACATATCACACACTGTAGCCATAGCCCAGCCATGGTCTTACACGAATCACATATCACATTGATGCCATATCCCAGATATGGTCTTATACGGAAGCACGTAATCACATATCTCTGATGCCATAGCCCAGCTACGGTCTTACACAGATCACATATCACATTGATGCCATGATCCAACCATGGTCTTTTCCGTCAATTCGTCTTAGCCACTGAACGAAAGTACTCAAATCCGTTGTTCCACTTAATTTGTACTTTTATTCAAATATTATTTTACAACTATCACAGTTTAATGACATTCATATGCAATAATATACTATATCATTCATGAAATTTTCATATCACAACATTAAATTTAGCCATATGAACTTACTAATCATACTTATTCAACCAAGTGTACATAAACACACACTTATTCAGTTTTGAATAAAATTTACTTAATCAAACATGTTGGGCACATAACATCGTAGACATGCCAAACAGACACGGATAGTCTTATCATAATAGACATAGTCATCATAAACCAAAGAACATACTTTAAGGATAAATTATGATCGATAATTTACGAAATAAGAGTGATAGGAAAACCGAGATAAAGAATTCCAAAATACGATACCATACCAGAAATCTGAGAACATAACTCATACGAAAATAATAATAAATATCCAAATGATTTCTCAGAGAAAACCGGAAGCGACAGAAGAATAGTCTCATATAAGTTTCACCATCGACTTCTTTTTCCAAACATAATAGAATTGAATCCCATATGGAGTGATAAGGATTTAACACTTAATAATAATAAATAATTTGAATTATAATAATATAATCGTATGTTGAGCATGTTTGTACTCAGTGGTATTACCATAATTCAAATTATAAATACTATAATAAATAATAGATATCAAGCATGTAACAATATAAGTCATATGTGTTAATTATGCTTTAATTTCTTATCTCGGCAATACTCTTTCATCAAATGGCATCATATATCATCTATATTATCTTGAATCAATTCATGAACCTTTGGTTCAAGCTTTCAATCTCATATCTCTATTTCAATTCACAATTCACATTTCTTTTCATAATTCCACTTTTTTCACACTTTCAATAGTTTATTCGATCAAATTCATTCGATTTTCTCATTTCATTTACTCAACCCTATTAACATAACTCGGACTCAGACGGATACACGGATCCAACCAAACACACCAGTACGGCACATTGTGCCTAAAACGGTACGTAGTGCCTGATCAGTATACGACACATAAGTGCCTGAAACGACACACGAGGTACCTGAAACAACACACGAGGTGCCTGATACGACACACAAGGTGCCTGAAATACGACACATAAAGTGCCTGATCAGTATAGCCGACAAATCCCGTACACTTCCAGTTCCTATGGCATGCTAATTATATCCGACTAGTCCGACAAGTTAATAGGGAATTCAATTCTCATTTCAATTTCACTTAATATTCATATTTACCCCTATTAACAAGACTCGGACTTTGGCGTATACACGGATTCCATCCAAACACACCAAAATGTCCAACCAAAACACACCAGTATAATCCTCCAAAACACACCAGTATCATATAATCCTCCCAAACACACCAGAATAATATAATCCATCCAAAACACACCAGAATAATATAATCCATCCAAAACACCAGGAATAGCACAAAGTGCCTCTTCGGATAAATCCGAAGGATATAAACATCAGCATATCCAAATCTCATCTCCAAATCCCTTCTCAAAATCCTATGGCATGCCAACTATATCCGACTCAGTCCGGTACAGTTAATAGGGTATTCAATTCACTTTCCAGTTTCCAATCAATACACATTTCAATTAATCACATATTCATATCAATTTCATCACATTCCCAATCAATAAAATTTTCAAATATAACATATATCCAAAATTCTATTTCTACACCAATCACATATATCCATACAAATTCAATTCAATATTAATACTTACCTTAAAATTTTACTTACTATACACATAAATTTAAATATAACATTTATTCATACCTTTATGAGTTTCGACTCATCATAATCTACTTTTGCTTATATATTTAAGTATCGCTTTTATCATTATCGTAATTAGCTCGGTTGGGAAAGTATCTCTATCTTTAAGTAAAATAAATCCTATCAGAATTAGAAGGTATTACATTATCTTATCACAAGTTATATAATGGCATGTATTTCTAGACTTCACATATGCTACGTTCGGTCCGAGAACCGGTTAAACCTTAGCTCTGATACCATTAAATGTAATACCCCATACCAGTACCTGAGACCGGGATAGGATACGAGGCATTACCGAAATTTTTAGAATAATTTCAATTAATTTATATTATTTAGTATTCATTTTCATGTTTCATGTAACATCCTTTTCATATATTCAATTCAAAATATCATATAAAATAGGATACAATACTTAAATTGTCATATTTACTTGCTCATTCAGGGTATCCGAACCTACCTGACTAAATTGCAGAAATACCAAGATTTAGGGGCATATTGGTAATTTACCATTTTCTCAAATTTCACCCAATCTTAAATTGATAATTTCATTTAATTTATTAATTTAGATAATAAAACAATTTATTCCCTTCAATTTAGTCATTGTTGACATTTTTATAAAATTGCCCCCTAAAGTTTTACTTTATTCAATTTAGTCCATGAGCTTAAAACATGCAAATTAGCCATGCTAACTGAATATTCATATACATTTTTTCCTCCTCCTCCTCTCCATTCCACATCCTTAATGTATATAACATTCTTGTAAGTACGATTTCACAATTTACTTATTAATACTCACATCAATCTGTTCACACGAGTCATAGTCACTCAATTATTTATAATTCGAGCTACAGAGCTCAAAATTAAGATCCGTAAATTTTTCCTAAAACTAGACTCACATATCATTCCACCATAAAATTTTAAGAATTTTTGGTTTAGCCAATTAGTACAGTTTATTCATTTAAGTTTCCCCCGTTTCACTATCCAATAGTTCTGACCTCTCTTCCCTAAAAATTAATTATATCACATTACAAAACTCGGATAATGTTCCCATTGATTTCTATTAAAAATAGACTCATTAAGGATTCTAAGCATATAAATTTGGGACTCTAATTAATTTTATCCAATTTTTGGTGATTTTCCAAAGTCAAAACAGGGGAACCCGAATTCATTCTAACATTGTCTCACAAAATTCATTATATCTCATAATTTACAAATCCATTACTTGCACCGTTTCTTTTATGAAAAACTAGACTCAATAAGCTTTAATTTCATATTTTATTCATCTTCTAATTCGATTTCCACAATTTATGGTGATTTTTCAAAGTTAGTATACTTCTACTGTCCAATATTGTTTTAGTTCAAGATGTTTATTACCATTTTTCCTCTAAATTTCAAAGGTCATACAATTCAGTCCTTGCTCAATTAGCCCATCTATTAAGCTAATTTTTCTCAATTAACATTTTATTCCATCATTCTAAACTATTACACAATCTTTAAAAATCAGAATTTTAACACTAAACCTTAATTCACAACTTTTTCACAATTAGGTCCTAAAATCAATTTCTATTAAAATTACTTGATAAAATCATCAAACAACAAAATCAAAGCTTCAAATTCATTTTATTTCATCATAAACAGCTAACACTTATCAATGATAGCTTTTAATTTTGTTCATAAAATCAAAAACTAATGAATTAAACACTTGAACCTAATTGTAAAAGTCACAAAAACATAAAAATCTCAAAGAAAAGGGTAAGAATTGAACTCACATATGTCAAAGTATGAAAAACCAGCAGCTTTCAGACCTCCCATGGCATTTTTGCTGAAGAAAAAATGATGATATCTCTAGATTTTTCAAATTTGTCTTGTTTTATATGTTTAATTTGCAAAATTTCCCATTTTGCCCTTGTTTCTCCTTGTCTTTTTTGCTGATTTTCTTGCCCAACCGTCCAGCCCATACAATTTGGGTCCAATTGCCTTTTAAATCCCTCCTTTTTAATCACTTAAACTATTTAATCACAATTTAATAAATTTCACACTATTTTCAATTTAGTTCTTTTTAATTAATTGACTAACCAAACGTTAAAATTTTCTAACGAAACTTTAATACTAACTTAATAACACTCCATAAATATTTATAAAAATATTTATGGCTCGGTTTATAAATCCGAGGTCTCGATACCTCGTTTTCAACCAAATTTACCTGATTAATTCTTTTAAAATCGCAAAATTCACTAATTAAAAACAATTCTTTTAAGTTCGCACTTGGCCTATAATTATTATTTTTTAAAATTTCTAAACATACTCGTCGGATTTAGTGATCTCGAATCACTGTTTCCGACACCACTGAAAAATTTGGCTGTTACATGAGCTCATCAATTTAAGCATTGACATTTTCATTCTTCACTATAGTCCAGTTGAATTCGTAGGAAATTCCGATGGGTATCCATTTACCGTCAAGTCATGCTAGTGATCATTTTAAATTTGCACTCCCGTGAACCTTACTCTGATGACGGGATACCAGTTTGGGTTAAATCCCTCATAATATGAATTTAAGGAATATTGTCGGGTTTACCATTCCAGGATAAATCCCATACACAACAATCACTCCAAATACGCTCAGATCTAAAATACCACTCCAGCCTAATTTTAGTCTTTAATCGTATTACCCATCCGGGCTAAATACACAATGCAAATATGTTCACCGGGAGGTTCAATTCCTTAAGGAACACCCGTTCGGGCTAGATCCTTACTATACTGAGATCATTAGATTACCCGTCCGGGCTAAATCCTTTTCTGCAACACATATAGGATCTCATGTCAGATGAGCAATAATTTATCCTTCGGATTCCCCTTTCTATTCAACCGGGACATTTATCAACACAATAATTATCATGTATTATTTCACAACCATTATCAATGCTATAATACATACATGAATATACACTTTAATGCAATTTAAGTAGTTCGCATTCGAGTTACGCGAACTTACTTGGTAATTGCTTCGGGTTTGTGTTTCAGTTAGTCCAAAACCTTTCGTTTCCCATGGTCGACCTGCGGAATTGGTTCCTCGAGGTCTATATCAATAAAATTAGATTATTAATACATCATATTATCCGTTTTAGGCTTAAAACTCAACCCCAGGAAAAATGACTATTTTGCCCCTAACATTTCAAATTTTCATAACTTAGTCCCTAGGCTCGTAAAATGAAATACATGAAATTCCTTAGTTACCCAAACCTAGCCGAATGTATTATAAACTCATACTAGCCCACATTTTTCTCTATTTCACATTTCTATCACATATTTTGTATCTTTTGCAAAAAGGTCCTTTTTAGGGGTTTTTCATGAAAATCATTTAGGAAAAGATGTTTAACACACATCTAACATTCATATTCCTCCATAAATCATCAAATAACAACCAAGTCACATGTAGATCATTTTTCATACATGAACCCTAGCATGAAATATGGGTAGAAATAGATAGAGCATGTTACGAGGATCTCAAAATTACAAAGAACATTAAAAACGGGGCTAGGGAGCACTTACTATTGAGCTTGAAAATTGTAACAGCCAAAATTTTCAGTGGTCTCGGAAACAGTGATTCGAGATCACTAAATCCGATGAGTAAGTTTAGAAATTTTAACAAATAATAATTATAGGTCAAGCGCGAACTTAAAAGAATTATTTTTAATTTGTGAATTTTGCGATTTTAAAAGAATTAATCAGGTAAATTGGGTTGAAAACTAGGTATCGAGACCTCGGATTCATAAATCGAGCCATAAATATTTTTATAAATACTTATGGAGTGTTATTAAGTTAGTATTAAAGTTTCCTAACGTTTGGTTAGTCAATTAATTAAAAAGGACTAAATTAAAAATAGTGCGAAATTTATTAAATTGTGATTAAATAGTTTAAGTGATTAAAAAGGAGGGATTTAAAAGGCAATTGGACCCAAATTGTATGGGCTGGACGGTTGGGCAAGAAAATCAGCAAAAAAAGACAAGGAGAAACAAGGGCAAAATGGGAAATTTTGCAAATTAAACATATAAAACAAGACAAATTTGAAAAATCTAGAGATATCATCATTTTTGTTCAGCAAAAACACCATGGGAGGTCTGAAAGCTGCTGGTTTTTCATACTTTTACATATGTGAGTTCAATTCTTGCCCTTTTCTTTGAGATTTTATGTTTTTGTGACTTTTACAATTAGGTCCAAGTGTTTAATTCATTAGTTTTTGATTTTATGAACAAAATTAAAAGCTATCATTGATAATTTTTGGCTGTTTATGATGAAATAAAATGAATTTGAAGTTTTGATTTTGTTTTTTTGATGATTTTATCAAGTAATTTCAATAGAAATTGATTTTAGGACCTAATTGTGAAAAAGTTGTGAATTAAGGTTTAGTGTTAAAATTCTGATTTTCAAAGGTTGTCTAATAGTTTAGAATGATGGAATAAAATGTTAATTGATAAAAATTAGCTTAATAGATGGGCTAATTGAGCAAGGACTGAATTGTATGACCTGTGAAATTTAGAGGAAAAATGGTAATAAATGTAACACCCCTACCCGTATCCATTGCCGGAATAGGTACGAGGCATTACCGGAGTTTACTGAACATTTTCAGATAATTCTGAGTCATTTATTATTCATATTTCGAAAATAATCACAACGTCTCTTTATTGGGCCCTCGAAGCCCCAAACATACATTAAAAACCAACCGGAATTAAATCGGGATCATAAAAAATTTCGCAAAATCTTAAATTTTATTTTCATCTAAGTACTTACCATTTCAATGCTTCTTATAATTAAACATGTTACCATTCAATCAATAGCTTGACCTTTGTCTAAGCGTCAAGCCACGTCATTGTTAGTATACTTGCACATATTTCATATAAATTCAACATTGATATACTTATTTTCTCGACATGTCACACTTGAGTTTAATAATTGTCTTTACTTACATAATTTCCTTGTATCAACATATCAAAGATAATCATATATGTACATATCATGAAACATATCATTCTCTTACCGTTTCTTCATAAGCATATATCATTCATTTCATTATATCAATATTTCATGCTCCATCATTCCCATATATTTTATGTATATTTATTCCGGTAATAGCTTATATCAAACTTAACATAAATTATATTCCATGTACTTATACTTATTTTGTTTTTCTATCTTAATAATTATTTCATATAACCATTCGTCATCTGATACATATTACCTGAATATCAATTGTTCAACAGATGTCATAGCGTCTCCCATCCACGGTCTTATTTATCTTTGACATGATGCCATAGTGTCTTTCAACTATGGTCTTACTCATTTTCTGTCATGTTGCCATGGTATCTTTCAACCATGGTCTTACACATTTCATATCAGGTTGCCATGGTATCTTTCAACCATGGTCTTACACATTTCATATCAGGTTGCCACATTTCATATCAGGTTGCCATGGTGTCTTTCAACCATGGTCTTACACATTTCATATCAGGCTGCCATGGTATCTTTCAACCATGGTCTTACACATTTCATATCAGGCTGCCATGGTATCTTTCAACCATGGTCTTACACATTTCATTTCAAAGAGCACACTCCCGCGAACCTCATCCTTACAGTGGGATTACCAGTCCAGGCTAAATCCCCTGTAATATACTCATAGAGTATTGTCGGGATTACCAATCCAGGCTAAATTCCCTGCAACGACAATTACTCAATGAGCTTGGATCTGAATTACTAGTCCAGGCTAAATTCAGACCCTAATTTGGATTACCCGTCCGGGCTAAATCCATTTTACACGTATTCTTCGGGAGGGCTATATCAGAATAGGATCACCCGTCCGGGCTAGATCCTTTTTACCGTCAATTCCTTTTCAGAGATCCATCGAATTTTCCTTTCATTCAACTGGGATTTATTTTCAATTTATATCGAGTATTATCAATATTTCATCAAATATCGTGAATTGAACATTCAAATCATATTTTCATCACATAACCACATATTTCAAGTATTTAAAATACAATTGCTTGTTTGTGTTTATAATTTCATTAATCCGATATCTTTTCTTTTCCACGATCAAGTCTCATATTTGAGTCGTCCGGATCTTTATAAATAAATTTGATCATCATTTTCATTCATTTCATATTCTAATGCATTTAATTAATGCTCTAGGCAAAATTACCATTTTGCCCCTAAACTTTTAATTAATGACAATTTCATCCTTAGGGTCAGGAAAATAAAATTCTTGCAATTTAATCCTTATTTTCAGCTATTATTCTCATATATATTGATAACAGCCCATGAATTCTATAAAATATCAGAATTTTCCATAATTTCAACACTTTTCAATTTAATCCCTCAAACATGTTTTTCCCCTATCTTGAACTAAATTAATAAGTTTATTCAATTTTGTAATTTAAATAATAAAATAATCTATTTCATGCAATTTGGTCATTTCTGACATTTTTACAAAATTGCCCATAAAGTTTTACTTTTATTCAATTTAGTCCCTGAGCCTAAAATATGCAAATTAGCCATGCTAAATGAATATTCATATATGTTTTCCTCCTCCTCCTCTCCATTCCACATCCTTAATGTATATAACACACTTGTAAGTAACATTATCTATATATTTTTTTTTATTTACTTTTATGAATATTCAAGCTGTCCATTTGTGTCATAGTCACTAAATTATTTATATCTAGAGCTATAGAGCTCCAAATAAAGATCAAAAAAATTTCCCTGAAACTAGACGCATATATCTTCTTGGCATAAAATTTTCAGAATTTTTTGTTTAGCCAATAAGTACAGTTTATTCTTTAAAGTTACCCCTGTTCTGTTGTCTGACAGTTCTGACCCTTCTTTACTAAAAATTAATTATCTCCTTGTACATAATTTTAATGGTATTCAAGTTTATTTCTATTGAAAATAGGTTCATTAAAGATTCTAAAAATATAAATTTAAGCCCCTAATTATTTTTATCCAATTTTTGATGATTTTCCAAAGTCAGAATAGGGGAACCCGAATTCATGCTGACCTTGTCTCACAAAATTCATTATATTTCATGATTTAAAAATCCATTACTTACACCGTTTCTTCTATAATAAACTATACTAAATAAGATTTAATATAATATTTTATTCATCCTGTAATTAGATTTCTACAATTTTTGGTGAATTTTCAAAGTTAGACTACTGCTGTTGTCTATAACTGTTTTAGTGCAAGATATTAATTACCATGTTATAACACCTTATTTTCTTTTTCTACACCATTTCTCATCACTTTCTCTTATTTTCTCTTCACTAACATATCAAGAACATAGGACCTTATGTAAGAAAACTCTACTATAACATTATTTCCATGTTTTGTTAATAATAACAAACTTAAAAACATATTGAAATCTTGATGTACTTACCTTTTCTTATTGACTTCAATCTTTAACTTGATTTTTCTCTCTCCTCCAGCTTCTATTTCTTGAATCCAACTTGATATTATTGATCCCCGTCATCTTCTTGCTATCTTTCTCTCTTGATGGCTATGGAAATTCTTTCAATTTTTAGGTGAAAATAATGAATTTTTGGAGGAAGGACTAAATTGTAAGAAAAGAAAACTTTCTTTCTTCTTCTTCTTCTCACGTTAGTTGCATGAGAATGGTGATCATCCTCCCCTTTCTTTCCTTACATATATATATTATATAAAATAATAATAAAATAATAAAATATCATTTAAAAATCAATTTAAAGTATTAATAAACTAATATTTATTTATTTAATTTATCTAAAATATCTCCAACATCATCATTGTCTCTAGATTTCTCTCTCTTCCAATAGACCATTTTGCCCTTTGTGATCTTTTAAAATTCCAATCTTGAGTCATCACTTAATTTGGTAAAATTATAATTTAGTCCCTCATAATTCTTCACCTATTCAATTTGGTCCTAATTCATCAATTTTCCTTGGTTTCTAGATCATTCCACCCTTAAAATATTTGCACTATTAGTCCTTCAACTTTTCATATTTACACTTTAATCCTTCAAATTTTGAGTATTTACTCTTGGGCCACAAAACTTTTCTCACTTTTACAATTTAATCCTTTCTTGAATCAATATGTCATAATATACTTCCCAATATTGACATAACTCAAAATTTCTTTTTTTGTCACTTTATTTCCTTATTTTACTATATCACGGATAATATTTTACTATAAAAATTTTCAGGGTATTACATTTCTCTCCCCCTTAAAATAAATTTCGTCCTCGAAATTTCCTTATTTTCTTTTGATCATGAATTTCATTATTTCTATAATTTTATAGTTTCTTTTTGCACATATTTACCTAGTTTATCATTTATATCCATTCTCTATCCTTTCATCTCAAATTTTATTTTCAATTCAATATTTCACATTTGCCTCTCAGAGCTTTTACCAACAGAAATAGAAGATAATATCAAATGTATCTTATTATCAAGTGTTTTATTACATATATTGGCTTGGAAATCCAAAGAAAGATAGAGTAGTACCACTTGTGAATCAATCAGACTTGTGATAATTTCTGTCTATTAGCATATTTATCCAACATTTCCATATATTGATTATAGCATCCAAACATGAACAGTTGTATATACCTCTGAAAATATCAGTACATACAAAATACCCGTATAAAATCCCCAAAATTTTTTACTGTAATATACTTATTTATAACATCTATATTCAAATATTTAATTTATTTACCAATCCATAGACTAGTAAAGTCATCAATAGTTTCACATCATTCAGTTCATTGAAGAAACTAATTGGGAAGGAATTTTTAGTTAACCATTCTGTAAATATCATATTTGAACAAATCGATTTTCCTATAAATAATTTCTTTATTTAATAGTGGTACTGTATATCCCAGCTAGTTTTCAGAAAAATTTTGATGTATCTATTCAGAACCCATCTTTACCTATTAACTCATTCTCAATTCCGACTATATTATCAATTGTTCAACCATTGAACTTTTCACTTTCCACTTCTGAACTTAATCAATATAAATCTCATGAATTTCATTGCATATAACTGTACTAGTAAAGGGGTATAGATCGTAAAGTCTCATAATTTAATTGTCATACATCTACTCATATAACATTTATCATTCTCAAGTACTATAAAACATTTATTCGTACTTTTACGAGTTCTGCTTCATCATAACTAACATTTTTACTCAGAGATAATCATTTACCTCGTAACGAAAATTGTTTACTTTTTACTTAGCAGATGCCCAGTAGACTAGATAGAACACTTCGGATATACGGGACTTATACAGAGGTGCATTGTTATGCATTATTAAACAGAGAACACTGAAGTACTATACAGAGAGTACGAATGTGCTGAATGTGCTAATAATCAGAGAACACTAATGTGCTAGTAATCAGAGAGCATGCTGAGGTCCCTTAATATCCTAGTAGTTCTAATTTTGTCTACTTGGGCAAATTATTTCATGCAAGCATATCACTTTTACACCTTTCGCATAATACTTTTACATGCTTTATAATTTAATCATTGTGCCAATAATCCGTTTATTTATGTCTTCTTTACCTTTAATACATGTAATATTTTTCAAAATTCACTATTCATCCATAATTTACTAATAATCCTTATCATGTACTTCATATACCACTTTTATATATTTTGCAATTTAGTCATCAGCACAATATTTCATGTAACAATATAATTTAATTTTAATAATACACATAACATTCATCATCAACATGTATTTATTCATACCTTTCTGAATTCCGATTCATTCTAATCAACTTTTTACTCATATTCTTAAGTATCGTTTTTGGTATTATCAGAATTATCTTGGGTTAGAAAGCATCTCATTTTATAAGTAAAACAAATCTCATCAGAGTCGGGAGATATCATACTTATCACATATTATAATGACACGTGTTTTTAGACTTCACATATACTACGTTTGGTCCGAGAACCGACTAAACCGTAGCTCTGATACCACTAAATGTAACACCCCTAGCCGTATCCATTGCCGGAATAGGTACGAGGCATTACCGGAGTTTATTGAACATTTTCAGATAATTCTGAGTCATTTATTATTCATATTTTGAAAATAATCATAACGTCTCTTTATTTGGCCCTCGAAGCCCCAAACATACATTAAAAACCAACCGGAATTAAATCGAGATCATAAAAAATTTCGCAAAATCTTAAATTTTATTTTCATCTAAGTACTTACCATTTCAATGCTTCTTATAATTAAACATGTTACCATTCAATCAATAGCTTGACCTTTGTCTAAGCGTCAAGCCACGTCATTGTTAGTATACTTGCACATATTTCATATAAATTCAACATTGATATACTTATTTTCTCGACATGTCACACTTAAGTTTAATAATTGTCTTTACTTACATAATTTTCTTGTATCAACATATCAAAGATAATCATATATGTACATATCATGAAACATATCATTCTCTTACCGTTTCTTCATAAGCATATATCATTCATTTCATTATATCAATATTTCATGCTCCATCATTCCCATATATTTTATGTATATTTATTCCGGTAATAGCTTATATCAAACTTAACATAAATTATATTCCATGTACTTATACTTATTTTGTTTATCTATCTTAATAATTATTTCATATAACCATTCGTCATTTGATACATATTACCTGAATATCAATTGTTCAACAGATGTTATAGCGTCTCCCATCCACGGTCTTATTTATCTTTGACATGATGCCATAGTGTCTTTCAACTATGGTCTTACTCATTTTCTGTCATGTTGCCATGGTATCTTTCAACCATGGTCTTACACATTTCATATCAGGTTGCCATGGTATCTTTCAACCATGGTCTTACACATTTCATATCAGGTTGCCATGGTGTCTTTCAACCATGGTCTTACACATTTCATATCAGGCTGCCATGGTATCTTTCAACCATGGTCTTACACATTTCATATCAGGCTGCCATGGTATCTTTCAACCATGGTCTTACACATTTCATTTCAAAGAGCACACTCCCGCGAACCTCATCCTTACAGTGGGATTACCAGTCCAGGCTAAATCCCCTGTAATATAAACTCATAGAGTATTGTCGGGATTACCAATCCAGGCTAAATTCCCTGCAACGACAATTACTCAATGAGCTTGGATCTGAATTACTAGTCCAGGCTAAATTCAGACCCTAATTTGGATTACCCATCCGGGCTAAATCCATTTTACACGTATTCTTCGGGAGGGCTATATCAGAATAGGATCACCCGTCCGGGCTAGATCCTTTTTACCGTCAATTCCTTTTCAGAGATCCATCGAATTTTCCTTTCATTCAACCGGGATTTATTTTCAATTTATATCGAGTATTATCAATATTTCATCAAATATCATGAATTGAACATTCAAATCATATTTTCATCACATAACCACATATTTCAAGTATTTAAAATACAATTCAAGTTACACCAACTTACCTCATTGCTTGTTTGTGTTTATAATTTCATTAATCTGATATCTTTTCTTTTCCACGATCAAGTCTCATATTTGAGTCGTCCGGATCTTTATAAATAAATTTGATCATCATTTTCATTCATTTCATATTCTAATGCATTTAATTAATGCTCTAGGCAAAATTACCATTTTGCCCCTAAACTTTTAATTAATGACGATTTCATCTTTAGGGTCAGGAAAATAAAATTCTTGCAATTTAATCCTTATTTTCAGCTATTATTCTCATATATATTGATAACAGTCCATGAATTCTATAAAATATCAAAATTTTCCATAATTTCAACACTTTTCAATTTAATCCCTAAAACATGTTTTCCCCCTATCTTGAACTAAATTAATAAGTTTATTCAATTTTGTAATTTAAATAATAAAATAATCCATTTCATGCAATTTGGTCATTTCTGACATTTTTACAAAATTGCCTATAAAGTTTTACTTTTATTCAATTTAGTCCCTGAGCCTAAAATATGCAAATTAGCCATGCTAAATGAATATTCATATATGTTTTCCTCCTCCTCCTCTCCATTCCACATCCTTAATGTATATAACACACTTGTAAGTAACATTATCTATATATATTTTTTATTTACTTTTATGAATATTCAAGCTGTCTATCTGTGTCATAGTCACTAAATTATTTATATATGGAGCTATAGAACTCAAAATTAAGATCAGAAAATTTTCCCTAAAACTAAACTCATATATCTTCTTGGCATAAAATTTTCAGAATTTTTGGTTTAGCCAATAAGTACAGTTTATTCTTTAAAGTTACCACTGTTCTGTTGTTTGACAGTTCTGACCCTTCTTTACTAAAAATTAATTATCTCCTCGTACATAATTTTAATGGCATTCACGTTTATTTCTATTGAAAATAGACTCATTCAAGATTCTAAAAATATAAATTTAATCCCCTAATTATTTCTATCGAATTTTTTATGATTTTCCAAAGTCAGAATAGGGGAACCCGAATTCATTCTGACCTTGTCTCACAAAATTCATTATATTTCATGATTTAAAAATCCATTACTTACACCGTTTCTTCTATAAGAAACTAGACTCAATAAGCTTTAATCTAATATTTTATTCATCCTGTAATTAGATTTATACAATTTTTGGTGATTTTTCAAAGTTAAACTACTGCTGTTGTCCATAACTATTTTAGTGCAAGATATTAATTACCATGTTATAGCACACTTATTTTCTTTTTCTACACCATTTCTCATCACTTTCTCTTATTTTCTCTTCACTAACATATCAAGAACATAGGATAACCTGCACACGGAAACAACCGTATGCTGAGTATGGATATACTCAGTGGTATTACTATAAATCAAATTATATCAACAATAGTAAAAACATAAATATTAAAATACCTAACAATTAATGTCATATGTACTAATTCATAAATCAATGTATTTTCTCAAACTTAATTTTATATCACTTATGAATATACATTTCATACTTTTCTCTTATTATCACAATTCCAATTTCAATTCGTAATTCTTCTCATTTCAATGCCTCAAATTCACATTTCAATTTTTCACCCTATTAACGTAACTCGGACTTTGGCGGATACACGGATCCAACCAAACACACAAATATGGCACCCAGTGCCTCATCGGATAGTTCGAAGTAATAGTTGACACCCAGTGTCTCATCGGCCTAGCCGAAGTAAAGTTAGTACCCAGTACCTCATCGAATCTATCCGAAGAAATATAGTGACACCCAGTGTCTCATCGACTCGAGGTCGAAGTATCCCTGAACACTTCCAATCCTATGGCATGCCAACTATATCCGACTCAGCCCGACTAGTTAATAGGGTATTCAATTCACTTTCTCAATCCTATATCACTTTCAATTCACGATTCAAATCACCAATCATTTTTCAATCAATATGCTTTTCAAATAATTACATATTCCATAATTCACTTATTCAATTCAATTTAATTCAATTTGCATCACTTTCATTTTCACTCAATATTCATATCAATTTCACATACTTACCTCAAGTCTTACTTACCATACATAACAATAAAAAAATTCAGCAATCAATAATAATTAAAATTCGAATTATAGTAATACACACCGTAATTCTCCCGTTTTAGTCCTCGATGACTTTCTCCTTTCCTTTCGATGCTGATGCTTCAGGTTCTTTGTTGGCTACGAAAATAATAATTTATAATCATCAATACAACATGATTCAATTTAATTCATGAGCCTAAACATGCAAATTTAACCATTTTTAATGTATATATATAATTTCACCATTAAGCTGTCTACTTGAGTCATTGTTACTAAATTATTTATATCTTGAGCTACGAAACTCCAAATTAATATCCGTAAATTTTCCTTAAAACTAGATTCATATATCTTCTAACCATAAAATTTCCAGAATTTTTTGTCTAGCCATTTAGTACATTTTATTCGTTAAATACTCCCCTGTTATTTCATTTGACAGTTCTGACCTCTCTCTACTAAAAATAAATTATCTCATTGTACAGAACTCGAATAAGGTTCTTGTTTATTTATTTTGAAACTAGATTCATTAAGGAGTTCACATATATAAATTACACTTCATAATAATTTTTTTACAATTTTTAATGATTTTCCAAAGTTAAAACAGGGCATCTCGAAATCACCCCAAACCAGTATTACAAAATTTCAAATATCTCTTAATTCATCAATTAATTGCTTATACTGTTTCTACTATAAGAAACTAGACTCAATAAGCTTTAATTCCATATTTTGTTCATCCTCTAGTTCAATTTATAAAAATTTTAGTGAATTTTCAAAGTCAGACCATTGCTACTTCCCAAAACTGTTTTGATGTAAAATGTTAATAACCAAATTTATAACACCAATTCACACCTTATTCCTATTCAAATTTCATTTAAACTCAAATTTAACTATTAAATTTTCAACATATTTTCTTAATTCCTAATTTTCCTCAATTTAGTCCCTAAAACACAAAACTTATAGCTTACTTTGCAATTCAATCCTTATATCTATTCTAACTTGAATTTCATTCAATTAAACCCCTATTTCATCATTTTATTCAACATGAACTTTGTTTATAAACCTAAGAACTTCCAAACTAACAACTTAATTTCATCAAAACTTTGTTCTAAAGCTTTTAAAACATCAAAATTAAGTAAAAAAGGCTAAATTGACTTACCTATTAAACTTCCAAGCTTTAAAATCCCTATTTCCCCTATTTCCTTTCTTTCCTTTCTTTTTCTCCTTCTTTCTCTCCTGTTTCGTTTCTTCTCTGTTTCTTTTGTTATGTTTCTTCAATTCTTTTATGTTATATTTTATATTTAATTAATTTAATAAATATCTATTTTAATAACAAATACTAATATTACAATTGGATACATATTTAATTTTACATTTGTATCAATAATTTTATTACAATTGTCATTATTTTATTTGTTTCTTAAACAAAAAATCTCATAATTTAATAATTTAATTATTTAATTAACAAATATCTTTTTACTTAAATTATAAGTATTTAAATTACAAATGTACCAATACAATTCTTACACATGTATATTTTATTACCATACAATTGTCTTCTATTTAATTTATTTATAATATATTATCAATTAAGTAATCATAATAATTTAATATAAAACTATAATAACAATCATTATAATATATATAATTTAATATATAAAACCTAAATAAAATCTTTGATTTTATTTCAATATGCCGCCTCAATTTATGTAAATGGCTTAATTGCCATTTTGATCCTTTTTATTTTCTATTACTTTAGAATTAAACTTTTACCCCTTTTTCAATTTAGTTCTTTTTGCTAATTATTCTAAATTAAGCTAATTTCACCTAATTAAATCTTAATTAGACACACCACTAGGCTCATAAATATTTTTAATAATTATTTTTGAACTTATTTCACTAAGACGAAGGCCCTATAACTCACTTTTCCGGTGCCCGTGAATTTCAAGTCATTACAAGAAAACTCGACTATAACATTATCCTTGAATAAAAATGTTAGTTATGATGAAGCAGAACTCGTAAAAGTACGGATAACTGTTTTATAATACTTGAGAATAATAAATGTTATATGAGAAAATATATGAAAATTAAATTATGAGACTTTACGATCTATACCCCTTTACTAGTACAGTTATATACAATGGGATTCATGAGATTTATATTGATTTCAAAAGTGGAAAGTGAAAAAGTTCAATGGTTGAACAATTGATAATACAGTCGGAACTGAGAATGAGTTAATAGGTAAATATGGGTTCTGAATAGAGACATCAAATTTTTCTGAAAACTAGCTGGGATATACAGTACCACTGTTAAATAAAGAAGTTATTTATAGGAAAATCGATTTGTTCAAATATGGAATTTACAGAACGATTAATTGAAAATTTCTTCCGAATTAATTTCTTGGGTGAACTGAATGATGTGAAATTATTGATGACTATACCAGTCAATGAATTGGTAAATAAATTGCAAAAATATTTGAATATAGCTATTATAAATAGGTATATTACAGTAAAAAAATTTGTTGGGGATTTTATATGGGTGTCTTATATGTACTGATATTTTCAGAAGTATATGCAACTGTTCATGTTTGGATGCTATAATCATTATATGGAAAAGGTTAGATAAATATGCTAACAAACAGAAATTGTCGCAAGTCTGATTGATTCACAAGTGATATTATTCTATCTTTCTTTGGTTATCCAAGCCAATATATGTGATAGAATACTTTATACTAAGATTCACATGATATTATCTTTTATTTCTGTTGGTGGAAACTCTGAATGGTGAATGTGCAATGTTATTCTTCTGGACTCTCTCTGAGATGTTATCAATTTTTATATTATTCAATATAGACCATATCTGGGATATGGCATCTGTGTGATATGTGATCTGTGTAAGACCATGGCTGGGCTATGGCTTCAGTGTGTGATATATGACTATGTGCAAGACCATAGTTTTATTATAGCATGGTGAAAACAAAGTACTCAATTCCGAAATTGTTCCCTAAATTGATTAAGAAAGGTAAGTGATAAATGGACTTAACAGGTTGAAATTGATTAATTGTTGATATTGAGTTGAATTAAGTGAATTCATCGTTTGAAATTGTAGATGGCAGAAAATATTGATAGACTATATAAGTGTATTAATTTTGGTTGAAGTGAATTATGTGAAAACGATGATGTTATATTAATGATGAATGTCAAGTCATATGTGTGTAATTATGAGAGTTAAGTTAGAGGCTTTACGACCTCACCCCCTTACCAGAGTTGTAATTATGACAAAATTTCATGAGAATTATGTTAATAAAGTCACATGTGTAGAATTGGAGAGTATAGTGGTGAAGTGATTAGTAAGGCATACAGAGACGAGAATAGTTTGAAAAGTAAATATAGTTCTGGAAAAAGGTATTAGAATGTTTTAAAGATCATTCGAGATATGCAATGTCATGGCTAGAGAAGAAATTAATTTCGGTAAATTGACTTATTCAGATATGATGTCTAAAGAGTGTACTTACCGGAAAATTCTTTTGAATTGATTTTTGTTAATGAATGAAATATTATGGGATTAGGGATGACAGAATTAGTCAGATGAATATGTGGATGTTCATTTTCTGATAAAATTTTTATTGTATAAGAATGCTAGTTAACTAAAATGTTTGATGAGAGCAACGTTGGTCTGATTAAATTATGATTGGGACTTCTTCATTTTTTTTGTTAAACTATTTTGTTATGTTTGAGATAAAAGTAAATGGTGAGATTCATGTGAAGCTATTATTCTGTTTTTACGGGTTGTTACTCTACATTATATACGTATTGGAAAATCTTGATTATTTTGTGAATGTTGATTACATGATTGGTTTTATTTGATGATGATTTTATTCCAACCCAGTTAAATGCCAAAGTGGGATTTTCTTTGTGAAACTGAGAAGCTTAGAAATGTGATAATGGGTGGTAATCTAAATAAGTTTGGAGCGAATTTATTTCTGATGTTGAATTTCAGGTCGAACATGATTTTTGTTATTATTGTTATCTCGAGATAGAATGTATGTATAGATGAATCTGAAGTTTATATAGAAGTTTTTGCACAAGGCTCAGTAGTAGTTAGTCTGCTCATCCAAGAAAGATAAGATGTGCAGTTATGTGAGTTAGTTGTGCTAGTGACTGTATGTGCTTAATGATATTTTGGATTCGTATTCAGACATTGATTTGTTAACAGGTAAAAGACGAGAAACCAAGTGTATTTAGTACTAATACAGTCAGTGATGAGACGAGTAAGTTATGAGATAGAATTGCCATAGATTTCGTATCGGGATTGTCATTTTCTCTGAAAAATAAGATGTTATTTGATTGTGGTTGATCATTCGACAAAGAAAGATTCGTATGATCATTTCAGTATGTACAAAATTTTTATTGAACAAATCAATTGAGTATAAGTAATTATGAGAGAATAAGTGAGATCTTGATGATATGCTCCGACACTGTATGCTACAATCTAAAGGTTATTGGGAAGAGATGTTTGAGATTAATTCGGTTGTGATTCTGAGAAATTCTGTGGAAGTTTTTCATGAGAGTTGAAAGCAACTTTTTCTGGTAAGATTTTCGGGGACGAAAATCCCTAAAGGGGGGAGAGTTGTAACAGCCAAATTTTTCAGTGGTGTCGGAAACTGTAACACCCCCTACCCGTATTCATTGCCGGAATAGGGTACGAGGCATTACCAGAGTTTACTGAACATTTTTTGATAAATTTGAGTCATTTATTATTCATATTTTGAAATAATCATAACGTCTCTCTATTGGGCCCTCGAAGCCCAAAACATACATTAGAAACCAACTGGAATAAAATCGAGATCATAAAAAATTTCGCAAAATCTTAAATTATATTTTCATCTAAGTACTTACCATTTCAATGCTCCTTATAATTAAACATGTTACCATCCAATCAATAGCTTGGCACTTGTCTAAGCGTCAAACAACAACATTGTTAGTATACTTGCACATATTTCATATAAATTCAACATTGATATACCTATTTTCTCAACATATCACACTTTAGTTTAATAATAGTCTCAACTTACATTATTTCCTTGTATCAACATATCAAAGATAATTATATATGTACATGTCACAAAATATATTATTCTCTTACTGTTTCTTCATAAGCATATATCATTCATTTCGTTATATCAATATTTCATGCACCATCATTTCCTTATATATTGTATATATTTATTTCAGTAATAGTTCGTATTAAACTTAACATAAATTAAATTCCATGTACCTATACTTATTTCATTTATCTATCTTCTTAATTATTTCATACAACTATTTTGTACATATATTTCCATATGACCAATTCCTATAAACATTTCACACAACAATTTCATATAACCATTCCATCTGATACATATTACCTGAATATCGATTGTTCAATAGATATATTGGCGTTTCTCTTCCTCGATCTTATTTATCTTCGACATGATGTCATAGTATCTTTCAACTATGGTTTTACTCGTTTTCTGTCATGTTGCCATGGTATCTTTCAACCATGGTCTTATTCATTTTCCCGTCATGTTGCCATGGTATCTTTCAACCATGGTCTTACTCATTTCATGTCAGGTTGCCATGGTATCTTTCAACCATGGTCTTATTCATTTCATATCATGTTGCCATGTTATCTTTCAACCATGGTCTTATACATTTCATATCAGGTTGCCATGGTATCTTTCAACCATGGTCTTACACATTTCATATCAGGTTGCCATGGTATCTTTCAACCATGGTCTTACACATTTCATATCAGAGAGCACACTCCCGCGAACCTCATCCTTACAGTGGGATTACCAGTCCAGGCTAAATCCCCTGTAATATAAACTCATAGAGTATTGTCGAGATTACCAGTCCAGGCTAAATCCCCTGCAACGACAATTACTCTAATGAGCTTGGATCTGAATTACCAGTCCAGGCTAAATTCAGACCCTAATTCGGATTACCCGTCCGGGCTAAATCCATTTTCCACATATTCTTCGGGAGGACTATATCAGGATAGGATCACTCGTCCGGGATAGATCCTTTTTACCGTCAATTCCTTTTCAGAGATCCATCGAATTTTTCTTCCATTCAACCGGGATTTTTTCCCCTTTTTTTTCAAATATATCAATGTTTCATAAATTTCCATATAATGAACATTCAAATCATATTCATATAAAAAAATGCATTTCAAGCATTTAAGAATATAATTCAAGTTACACGAACTTACTTGGCGAAATTGCAGAAATATCAAGATTAAAGGGCATTTTGGTAATTTACCATTTTCCCAATTTTCACCCGATCTTAAATTGAAAATTTCATTCAATTTATTAATTTAGATAATAAAAAATTTCATTCCCTTCAATTTGGTCATTTTTGACATTTTTACAAAATTACCCCCTGAAGTTTTACTTTTATTCAATTCAGTCCTTAAGCCTAAAACATGCAAATTAGCCATGCTAGCTGGATATTCATATATATTTTCCTCCTCCTCCTCTCCATTCCACATCCTTAATGTATATAACACACTTGTAAGTAACATTATCTATAATCTTTATTATTTACTTTTATGAATATTCAAGTTGTCCATCTGTGTCATAATCACTAAATTATTTATATCTGGAGATATATAACTCCAAATTAAGATCTGATAATTTTCTCTGAAACTAGACTCATATATCTTCTTACCATAAAATTTTCAGAATTTTTAGTTTAGCCAATAAGTACAGTTTATTCTTTAAAGTTACCCCTATTCTGCTGTCTAACTGTTCCGACTCTTCTTCACTAAAAATTAATTATATCCTCGTACAATATTCAAATGATGTTTTTGTTTGTTTATATGGAAAATAGGCTCATTAAGGATTCTAAACATATAAATTTAAGCCCCTAATTATTTTTCTCCAATTTTTTATGATTTTCCAAAGTCAAAACAGGGGAACCCGAAATCATTCTGACCTTGTCTCATAAAATTTATTATATCTCATGATTCACAATTCCATTGCTTACATCGTTTCTTTTATAAGAAACTAGACTCAATAATATTTAATTTAATATTTTATTCATCCTCTAATTCGATTTATACAATTTTTGGTGATTTTTCAAAGTTACACTACTGCTGCTGTCCAAAACAGTTTTAGTGAAAAATGTTGATTTCCATTTTGCTCTAAATTTCACAGTTTATACAATTCAGTCCTTGCTCAATTAACCCCTCAATTGAGCTAATTTTTCTCAATTAATACTTTAGTATATCATTTTAAACTTCTTCATAACCCCTAAAAATCAGAACTTTAGCATTAGACATTAATTCCAAACTCTTTCTTAATTAGGTCCTAAAATGAATTTCCATCAATTTTACTTGATAAAATCATCATATACCAAAAGTAAAGCTTCAATTCTACGATTATTCATCATATTATTTCAGCACTCATCCATAAAAACTTTAAAAATTAGCCATGGAATCAAAAACTAATGAAATAGTAAGTTGGACCCAATTGTAAAATTCCAAAAACATAGAAATTTCAAGGAGAAAGTAAGAATTAAACTTACATGAAGCTAGAGCATGAAAACTAGCTTGAACCCCATTCCATGGCTGTTTTTCAGCTGATGAATATGAAGAGAAATAAAGAGAATTCTAGATCTTCCAATTTAGTCCCATTTTTATTTAGCTAATTTTGGCAATTTTCCAAATTTGCCCTTATTTTACCCATTTCCCGATTTTTCTCAGCTATTGCCGCCCAAAATATCTCCTTTGGGCTTATTTACACTTTAGGTCCTTCCTCATTTGACAATTGAGCTATTTAATCCTTTTAGCAACTTTTACACATTTTCCAATTTAATCCTTTTTATTTAATTGACCACCCAAACGTCAAAATTTTCTAACGAAATTTTAATACTACCTTATTGACATTTCTTAAATATTTATAAAAATATTTATGGCTCGATTTATAACATCGAGATCTCGATACCTCTTTTTCTCAATTTCTTGACCAAATAAATATTTATAAAACATAATTTACTATTCCAAAAATCTTTTAAAAACTACATTTGGCTCGTAAATATTAAATAATATAATCTACGAGTTCATTTGTTGGATTTGATGGTCTCGAACCACTATTTTCGACATCGTTGAAATTAAGGCTATTACAGAAACAGTGATTCGAGATCACTAAATCCGATGAGTAAGTTTAGAAATTTTAACAAATAATAATTATAGGTCAAGCGCGAAGTTAAAAGAATTATTTTTAATTTGTGAATTTTGCGATTTTAAAAGAATTAATCAGGTAAATTAGGTTGAAAACTAGGTATCGAGACCTTGGATTCATTAACCGAGCCATAAATATTTTTATAAATACTTATGGAGTGTTATTAAGTTAGTATTAAAGTTTCGTTAGAAAATTTTAACGTTTGGCTAGTCAATTAATTAAAAAGGACTAAATTAAAAATAGTGCCAAATTTATTAAATTGTGATTAAATAGTTTAAGTGATAAAAGGAGGGATTTAAAAGGCAATTGGACCCAAATTGTATGGGCTGGACGGTTGGGCAAGAAAATCAGCAAAAAAAGACAAGGAGAAACAAGGGCAAAATGGGAAATTTTGCAAATTAAACATATAAAACAAGACAAATTTGAAAAATCTAGAGATATCATCATTTTTCTTCAGCAGAAACGCCATGGGAGGTCTGAAAGCTGCTGGTTTTTCATACTTTGACATATGTGAGTTCATTTCTTACCCTTTTCTTTGAGATTTTTATGTTTTGTGACTTTTACAATTAGGTCCAAGTGTTTAATTCATTAGTTTTTGATTTTATGAACAAAATTAAAAGCTATCTTTGATAATTTTTGGCTGTTTATGATGAAATAAAATGAATTTGAAGCTTTGATTTTGTTTTTTTGATGATTCTTATCAAGTAATTTCAATAGAAATTGATTTTAGGATCTAATTGTGAAAAAGTTGTGAATTAAGGTTTAGTGTTAAAATTCTGATTTTCAAAGGTTGTGTAATAGTTTAGAATGATGGAATAAAATGTTAATTGAGAAAAATTAGCTTAATAGATGGGCTAATTGAGTAAGGACTGAATTGTATGACCTGTGAATTTTAGAGGAAAAATGGTAATAAACATCTTGAACTAAAACAGTTTTGGACAGCAGCAGTAGGTTGACTTTGAAAAATCACCATAAATTGTAAAAATCGAATTAGAGGATGAATAATATATGAAATTAAAGCTTATTGAGTCTAGTTTCTTATAATAGAAACAGTGTAAGCAATTGAATTGTAAATTATGAGATATAATGAATTTTGTGAGACAATGTTAGAATGAATTCGGGTTCCCCTTTTTTGACTTTGGAAAATCACCAAAAATTGGAGAAAATTAATTAGAGGCTCAAATTTATATTCTTAGAATCCTTAATAAGTCTATTTTCAATAGAAATCAATAGGAACATTATCCGAGTTCTGTACTGTGATATAATTAATTTTTAGTGAAGAAATGTCAGAACTATCAGATAGTGAAACAGGGGAAATTTAAATGAATAAAATGTACTAATTGGCTAAACCAAAAATTCTGAAAATTTTATGGTGGAATGATATGTGAGTCTAGTTTTAGGAAAAATTTACGGATCTTAATTTGGAGCTCTGAATCTCGAATTATAAATAATTGAGTGACTATGACTCGTATGAACAACTTGATGTGAGCATTAATAAGTAAATTGTGAAATTGTACTCACAAGAATGTTATATACATTAAGGATGTGGAATGGAGAGGAGGAGGAGGAAAACAAATGGTATATGTTTATAAGAAAACAGTATGAGAATGATACATATCATGACATGTATATATATATATGATCTCAGAAAGTGAATAGTAATGTTTCGATTAATCTGTAAATGTTCTGTATGTACTGGTAACACTCTGTAACCCTGTTTCGGAGACGGATACGGGTTAGGAGTGTTACAAAAATGTTGAAAACCCTAGCCATGGAGGGCTTGAGAATTTCGGCTGGTACAAGGGAGAAGATGGCTGATTTTTGCCTTCATTTTCCCTTTTTATTGATTTTATTATCAAATGACCAAAATGCCCTTCCTTACTAAACTTCCAAAATTTGCCATGCATGCCCATTTTTGTCCAAAAACTTAGAAATTGGGCAAATTACTCTTTAAGACTTTCAAATTAATAATCTAAAGAAATTTCATGCGAATTGCTTCTAGAATCCAAGTTTTGCAATTTATTCAATTTGGTCTCTAACTTCCAATTGGACACCTTACACTAAGAATTTCTTCATGAAACTTTAACACATGCCTACTTTAATAATTTAGGCCTCATAGTAATCATAAAATAAATATTTTAACGTCGAATTTGTGGTCCTGAAACTACTATTCCAACTAAACCCTATTTTGAAATGCTACACATTTAGTTAGAGGGTTACATTTTCTAAGGATATAGACATCAAACAGAATGGTGTTGTTATTTCTCTACTGATAATTTCAAATGCTGCATTTCCATAGTTCTGGTACTAGAACAGCAAGTGCGATTACTTCCTCATTTATCCCTCCTTACCCTGGTAGCAATGCCCGGGCTCGTGAGAGAGTTCAAGCTCTCCAGGCATACTATCAACACCACCAGCCTAGTACCTTGCCAACATTACAGACACCCATTGTTTTTGGCTCCCAAAGGCTGGGCAGCCATAGAAGTCATGGTCATGGTCATGTTGGACCAGTGGCCTCTTTATTTGACCATATGGGTGGCTTCTATTTAATTCCATTAGGTACTTCAGGTGTCCGAAACTTTCAACAGCCCGAAAACCTTATGTCATCTTCCATGCTTGGGAAAGAGACCATTTATCATCATTTTTACTAAGCCAAGTTGAGAGAGATCCATGTTGGGGTGCATTCCATGAGGCTGCCACTAGTGGTTCAGATCCCGGATGCAGCTTTCGCCAGAGGCTTGGATTTGAGAGGCCACCTTCACAAAGTCATTCATAGTGTTTTATTCCTTTATGCCCTAACGGGAAACATGCCACATCAGCGGTCCCATTAACACCTTAACAGAAACTGTTAATCAGTGACTGATTTTTCACTTTTTTATAATGTTAGTAATTGTTTTGTAACTTTTCGAAAGTTGAGTGATTGAAATGAAACTTAGGTGACTGTTTTGTCAGCTACCCCAAAGTTGGGTGATTGTTAGTATAATTTACCCTTTATTTTATTTGTCTCAATATTAAAAATGAAATATGTAATATTTATTTTAAGGAGGCTTGTCGTCAAACCTGAAAACCAGAATGACGTCATGACGTGGTGAAAAATGAAGTGGTTTCAGTTTAGCCAAAAAAATAAAAAATTCCACTTAGTGGAAAAAGTTCTATATATATAAAGGGCACGAGAGTAATATAAATCGAGTGAAAAAGTTCAGAGTGAAGGGAAAAAAAAAAAGAATAAAACGATCTGCTTGGATGGTTCGATCGCATGGCTTCCTTTAATCATCCTCCTTCTCATCGCACTCACGTTCCTCTCCCATCTGACTCAGGTTCTTAATTTTGTGATCTTTTGTTTTCATTGTCGATTTCAATTTTTTGTTTTCTGGTTAAGGTTTAAGTTCTTTATTGTGCTTTCTTTACTGTTTAGTTCAATCTTAGTTTTATTTATAGTCTTGTTTTATTTGTGATTTGATTCTTGATCCACTGCCCTAATTCGTTTCGACCGGTGGGCTTAGGGGAAGAGAATAACTTTAATGTCAGTTCAGAATGTTCAGATCACAGTTCTTTATCCTTTTCTTCAATTGATTGTTTTTTACTGAATCTTTTTCGGCTTGTTATTAATTGTGATGAATTGAAGAATGTGTTGCAGGTGGCAATCCATTTGACGATGAAGCTTCTCCGGTCCCTATCCATATAGTGACCAATGCTTCTCAGCTGCCGGCGGAGTTCTTGAACCCTTCACCGGAGAAGCAGTTGGTTGTAGGTTTTGACTGTGAGGGCGTTGACCTTTGTCGCAATGGCACTCTTTGTATTATGCAGGTTAACTCTAGTTAATGACTGTTTGTCTCAAATTGTTTAACTTGACTCAATAATGATATGCTTTATCAAGAACTATGATTTTATTGTTACACATGGATATATTTTCCGTGGTTTGTCAATTTTTGTTTCTGTTAGTTTAAAATGAAACTTTCCTGTGCTATTGCTTCTCCAAGATTTTTGAGAAATGCTGTTTTCTTGCAGCTTGCATTTCAGGATGCCATATATTTAGTTGACGCCATTGAAGGTGGAGAAGTGCTTATAAATGCCTGTAAGCCTGCACTTGAGTCTAGTTACATCCAAAAAGTTATTCACGATTGCAAACGAGATAGTGAGGTGTCTAATTTTTTTCCATTGTAATTTTGAATTATTGGTGCATTTGGTATACTTTACGGCCAATTTAAATCTTTTTCTTACTTTACAGGCATTGTACTTCCAATTTGGCATCAAGTTAAACAATGTCATGGACACACAGGTGAGCATCCTTTATGAGCTTAAGGACTTATTCATAGCAAACTGTTAAAGCATGTAAAAATACAAGTAATGTCTGTTTGTGTTTCTTTCATTTTGATGTTTGTTTGTACTCCAATTTGTGAGCCCTTAGGTAGATTTAAGCCTATTTAGTTATCAATTTAAACAAGGATTCCCCTTACGCTTGCGGTTTCATTTCTTTTTTATTTTAGTTCTTGCTTTGAAGTGCTTACGGCATTCCTTTACTTGCATATTGAAGCATTTGAAAGCACTTCAAAGCATTCAACATGTCCCAATTTATGTAGGGTTACTTAAATACTGTTGAGTGGTTTATTTTGCCTTTCTTTTTTATTTTTGGCCTCTGCAGATTGCTTATTCTCTTTTAGAGGAACAAGAAGGACAGACGAGATTGCCTGATGACAACATATCATTTGTCGGCCTCCTTGCAGATCCACGCTATTGCGGTATTGATATGCCCTGGTATCCTTTTGAATTTAATTAATTCTGGTCACGGAACTTTGTCTGCAGCTTAAGTGTGCTAACTGAATATACACTTGCGAAGTCTATTAAATGTTATCTTAACTGGATTTTAGAAATAGGTGGTACTTATTACCTTGAAGGACCCCCTTCTGATCTTTCCTTTAATCTCACTTGGGCAATATGAACTATGTATTGTTGGACTTAGCAGTTACCAGTTAGGAATCTGATTTTTTGTTTGTTTCTTTCTTTTATATCCTGCTCAAAGTTATGCATATCAGAAGTAATGATGGTTTTGTTGCTATGCATGGCATATTATTTATGTTCAAGTGATCTTGTGCTATCTGCAACTGGATGTTTTATACATGACATTCAAACAAGCAAAGTTCTACTTCTCATCAAGTTACATTCACTGCATTTTGACTTTTGATTTATGCCTTGATACTTTAAATATAGGAATATCTTACCAGGAGAAGGAAGAAGTTCGTCTCCTCCTTAGGCAGGTTAGCATAAACTCCTTATCACTAACATAAAATTTCTTAACTAGACTGCTGGATTTTTTGGAGTAAAAGTAATACCCTATTGTCTTTTTTGGATTCACAAAGCTATTTACATATGCAGATCCATGATAGAAATTTATTATTCTCTCCTTTTTTCCTTTTTTTTTTTTCACATGCAGATGCTTCATTTGTTAATAAACATTTTCCCCCTGAACTTCATAATTTTGTCTTTGCTTATCGCAGGATCCCAAGTTTTGGAAATACAGACCATTATCTGAGCTCATGGTCCGTGCAGCTGCAGATGATGTCCGCTTTCTTCTATACATCTACCACATGATGATGAAGAAACTGAATGAACGATCCTTGTGGCACCTTGCAGTTCGTGGAGCTCTATATTGCCGATGTTTCTGCATCAACGATAATAACTATGCCGATTGGCCATCTATTCCTCCTATTCCAGGTTCTTATATTTCTAAACACTATTATGATTGTTTGTTTCTCGATAGGGTTGTGGAGAAATATAGTAATTAGCTTGCCAATCTCCATCAATTTTGGTACATACGGAGGATCTCCATATAAATTTCTGATAATTGGAATGTATTAGATAACTTGATGGTGGAGGGGGATGCTCCTGAAGAAGAAATACTTTCAATTCTGGATGTTCCGCAAGGGAAGATGGGACGTGTCATTGGAAGAAAAGGGGTTTCCATCTTGTCAATTAAGGAGTCTTGCAAGTACGTATTTATAGACACATATACATGTCTCTTTCTCCATGTCCTGATGTGCATTGCATGTGCGTCTCTTTGGAGCTTGGAGCTATGAATTTAGTTTTCCTGTACTTACATGTTCATTATTGCTGCAGTGCGGAAATTCATTTTGGGGGTGCCAAGGGCCCACCGGACAAGGTTAATCTATTTGATCTTAAAGAATCACCATGCCATTTATTATCTATCTTTGATAATTGAGTGTCAAACGTGTGGGTTTTTTATATGCAGGTATTCATCTTAGGGCCCGTGAGGCAAGTGAGGAAAGCGGCAGCCATGCTGAGGGGAAGAATGATGGATTGATATTTGATGTCTTGTAGGGCTTTCCTCTCAAAAACTAAAACTGAAAACTGTTATCAGAATGATCTTTAAACTCCTTACACCGTTTGTGTTTTGCCTTATCTTCCTATATTTTGTACAGCCGTCACTGTTTTTACCCATTGTGTTAGAACTGCTTTGATCTGATTGCTGAAAATACTTGGGACATATCCGTGATGTACAATTGTGATGTTGAACTGCCACTTTGAATCTGTGGAAGAACGGCTCCATTAGCCAAAGAGTCGGTGAAATCGACTCTTCTCAAGAAAAATTAAGATTGGAAATGGTTCAACACACTATTGAACTTTTTAAAGATTTATTGCCCAATATCATTATATGGTCTAATCACATTGTTAAAAATTAAAGTTTAGAGATTAAATCTTAATTTTAAGTAGAATAGAGAGATCAAAACTAAAATTTTGTTATCGTTAGCGAGATCAAAATCAATATTTAATCATTATTTTATAATATTTAAAAAAACAACCTTAGTTATGTGATACATAAGGGAAATTAAATTTTGAGCATAGTATGAGGACCCAAACTCAAATTTGACCATTAATATATAATCTATTGAAATCAAAGCATTATCTTGTCTCTAGAAAAAAAAGGCTTAAAACTTACACTCGCAAGTAAGGAATGCCTGAGGCCTGGAACCTAAAATGGAAAGGAAAATAGCAGATAAACCAGTATGTATAAGTGTAGATTTTATAATCTGAACTACTAAACGAAAACGAGATAAGAAGGTTCAGGCCATATCCTCCTCCCCCTCCCCAAATTTCAATGATGAAAAAGAATCAGATAAGTGACGAGGGTTTACACTTGCAGTTGAGAGTAATGTTGATCAATTTTTTTTATATATATAATTTTCTTTGTGAAAATACAATAATTAAAAACATCCTAAAAATAGGAGACTCGAAATAATGATAGGATTAAAGCTGAATCAAAGTGGGCGTCTAGTATCAACACAATGGGCAAAGATGACTAGTTTCCAACCACTTAACGATGCAACCATCATGGTAACCATGACCGCAAGGCATCGAAGCAACTTCCTCGCCTTTCACAAACTCATCCAAGCAAATGACGCATTCATCCTCCCTCTTCGTCATTGAATCCCATTTAACCCTTTCCAAACCTTCAACCGGTGACCTACTTGCTGGCGTGAAGTTGATCGCAGCGTTCATCAATGATTTGTTAATCAACTCATCATCATAATCAATATCATCATCCTCAATCATGTTCACATCAAGAACTACTTTCACAACCACCTCATATTTATTACTTTAAGCCCAAGGTTCATTGGGTTGCTATTTGCATCCCTTGCAAAACTTAAAATAGAGGGAAAAATGGCGAACTCAATGAATTCTGGAGAAGCTCCCGAATTAAGAATCATGAAAAGAATGATGTCTCGATGATGTTGTTCGGATAAAAACATGTCTCGATCAAAAATTAGGGTTTGGTTAAAGATATCTACGGTGATTTCAGCGTTGAGAGATAAAATATAACAAAACTCTATCTTTATATTGAAAACATTATCACTGAATTCTTCTACGTTAGTCTCGTTTTCTTGCCTAATGTTGACGTTGTAATTGAAAGCCATGGCAGTGTTTTGAATTTTATTTTATTTATATGTTATGATATGATTTTGTAAGCAGAGAAATAATATATTTATAGATAGGAGTATTTTAGTTCTATTCTTATTAGGAATTCAAAAAAGAGGTAGAGTTGGAATTCAATAATATTTTGATATGCCTTTATTTTTTTAAATTATTATCATAATTCATGTGCTAAGCTATTTGTCCAAGCCCGAAGGCCTGTCAGAAATTTGGAAAGATTCAGATAAAAATATTAAACCTGGCAAATGAGTTTAGACAAAAAAAATTAAGCCCCTTTAATATATGAGTTAGACTCGGGTTCGAACATTTAAGATCCAAACTCAACACGACCTATTTTTAAATTTATAGTACTTTATATTATGTTATTTTTATATATTATATAATTTATAACACATAAAAAAATAAACCTAAACTGAAAACTGTTATCAAAATGATCTTTAAACGCCTTACACCGTTTGCGTTTTGCCTTATCTTCCTATATTTTGTACAGCCGTCAATGTTTTTACCCATCTGAGTTAGAACTGCTTTGATCTGATTGCTGAAAATATATTGTTTCTGGGATTTGGTGGGGGGATTCAATTCAAATGGTTCCTTATTCTGGAAAAAGCGATGAAATGGTGGCCTTGTTTTATAACATGAAAAACTGGCTTTAACGAAAAGACGATGTTTCATCCAGGGATATTCGAACCCAAAAAATGGAAAAGAAAAGAACCCCATACGAAATACGTGAATCGGTGTTATAAAATTGGAAATGTTTGAACGGTTTTTAGAACTTTTATTTATTTTTAATTAATTTTAACTTATTAATGATATAAAGATAAATTTTTTATATGAAAAAATTATCTTTAAAATGTTATATTAGAATTATTGATTATTTTACTTAGTTGAATAATTAAAAATTTTAAATTATGAAAAAAATAAATCCAAAAGCTCAAAATTAAAAACCAAAACAAACTAAATTATCATCAGCGATTCAAAATATCCAACCGAACAGAACAGAACACCCTTACTAAGGTTGATATTAATAATTTATGCCTATTACTTCTACGAAGAAAGCATGACATTTAAGATTAGGGAGCTTTACTTGTAACTTTATTAGACAGTGAAAACGGTCTGGATGAAGACTGATATTTATTCACCACGAATACACTGGATGATAAACAGAATATAGGGAAACAGGCTTCAATAACTGGGGAGGCCCCCTGATACACGGACTATACAACTTCATTCAGACAACGCTAAAAATAATTTTAACACAGTGTGTAAACAACAACAATATGGTGGTAACTAAGTCCGAATCAAATCTCAATACCAATTTCACATGCAAATGTTCCTAATGGAAAGATAAAGGACTTCCTGGGGAGTGTACCATAGAATGATACGAAAGTAGCACACCAAAATGCACAACAGTCGGTAACTTCGTTTTTAGCACCAAAATAGGAAATGAATGCAAAGGGGGAATGAACAAAATTACTTTTTAAAGCTACCGAATTGATACTGTTGGTGGTTGCCAAGGCTTGAGAATAGACCATCTTCATCAGTTGATGGTGTAGATGCGAACCCACTTTTACCAAGACCAGAGCCAGTTCCCATTGCTCTCCCCATATAAAATGAAGTTGGAGGTCCTTTCTCTCTTTCATCTACATCACTTAATCCGCAGACTATTCCGACATCTGCCAGTGAAACCTTCTTGGCTGCAAGGTTTCAAACGGCGAAGCAACAGTAAAAGAAAATTCAAAATAGACAAGCGCTTTATAAGCGAAAAATAGAGACTAGTATGGGACAACTTACGAGCAGATATGTTAAGATCAATTATTCCACGGCTCAGTGAATCAGCCCAAATTCCAGACTTCACCTGAAAAGCATCCTTCTTTTGAGGAGCTTTAGAGTCTTGTGATGACTTTGTACTTATTTTATTAAGGTTTCCATCATTCATGGGGTTTTGTTTTGGTTCTTCCAAAGCTGAATCAGAATGAGTTGTGAATGAACCAAAAATGTCAGATCCATCAAAATTGTTCAGCGGAACAGCAGCAAATGGATCAACAATGTTAGCATTTACTGGCTCAACGTTTGCTGCCATGGCTGGTTGCACAACTGGATCAGTGGTGGAAAAGAGGTCAACAGTTGGAGATGCTGCAGGAGTAATGGCAGGCTGAGAAGCGAATAAATCAACCTGTCCCTGCACAAATGAGAAAAAGAGAAGTGGATTTCAGCTCTTCATGGTTAAAAGATTTGCCCCAACTCCTTAATTAGTTAGTCAAAAACCTCTGATATCCACCTAATTAGTACACAAACATATATACACAGACACGTATACATACTCTGCATGCTCAAATAAAAGCTTTTCTAAGATTACACAATCTTAAGCAAACTGGTGTTTTTATCAGTGGAGATATTTTTTGCAATGAAGAGATGAAAGGACGTTGGTAGGTGGGAGCGTGGGGGGAAGAGGTGCATGTTAAGTTAATTGAAGGTAAGTTCTATCTGGTGTCTTCTTTATTTGGTTTTTTTAAAGACAGACTGATACCTTTATGTGTGGTTGCACAACTGGATCACTGCCAGCAAACAGGTCAACAGTTGGAGAGGCTGCAGGAGTAATGGCAGGCTGGGAAGCAAATAGATCAACTTGTTGCTGCACAAATGAGAAGGAGAAGAAACTGATGTCAGCTCCTCATAATTTAAAGGATATGCCTCGACTCCAATAACTAGTCCCAATACCTCTATGATATCCACTGAAAATCAGATAAATTCTAATATATGTGTGTTAATATTCTAAATGCTGAAATAAAAAGCTACAATTCAATTGGCAAAGCTACACTAATTCATTTTCATATATCCAAAAATCAATATAGAAGAAAAGGTTTGACCTGTGCCTGAGGACTTGATTCATGAGCCACCTTGGTCGGTGCTGACACAAAAGTTGCATCAGCAAATAGATCAACATCTGTTGAATCAGTACTCACAGCAGACTTTTCCATAGGGACTGATGCTGGTCCGTCAAAGAGGTCGTCAATCAAATTTGGTACGAACGGGTCCACTTGATTAGAACTTCCAGCTGCTGGTTCTGTCAATAGTAATCAACAATGCATTTATAAGACAGCGTCCTTTAAAAAAAACCTATTACTGAACAGGAAGAAGCATGCTTTCAACAAACCCTAGGCGTGTCAACAAAATGAACTAGCAAAAAAAGGATTTATAACATTTTAAAATTAAGCTTAAATGATAAAAGGAAAACCTCCGAAGCGTTCTCAACTTAAAAAATGAATATTTTTCTTACTGGAACTGGATGTTCCCCGGGGATCGAAGTCATCAAAGTCATCATCAAAATTATTTGAAGGGGTGCTGGTGCTTTGGCTATATTTATTGGAATCATTCAACTCTGAAGAGAATTTTTTCTTTGAATCCTTGCTGCAAACAAACATCACAATATAAAATTTTCTAGGTGGAGCAAAGAATGGTAAAAAATTGCAAAAATTGAATAGGTAAAATCAGTAAGAGTGCCGTGAAATTCCATAACCAAGGAAATATGAATCACAAAACAGGAACCATCATCTCAAATAAATGAATTAACAAATAACAATAGCAACATGATTCCTAGAACCAAATATATATATAGCAGTGCAGTGGGTTCAACTATGGAGTACATAACCAATAGGCCAAAGAACTTTTCCTCCAACTAAAGATAACAGTGTAAAGCCCAGTTAAACTCAGAAGAAAAAAATTACTACTAAATAATTTGTAACTAATAATGAACAGTGTAAGACGTAAACCTGCCATGATGTCTAGACTCCTTAGAGGAATTCCCTTGGATCTCACATGCAGTCCCTCGATGCGATTTGACGTAGGTATCTGTATCAAACTTTTCTTCCCCATATGGATCGCTTTCTTTATAACTGTCTCTATAGCTGTCACTTTCTCTTCTGCTACTTAGGCCTCCATACTTATCCCCACCACCATTGAAGCCGCCACTACTGTGCGAGGATGCACTGGACTTATAAGTTATGCCAGTAGATGACAGCCCAACGTACCTAAAAATAGTAACAGACACAGTTCAGTCAATGAAAATGACACAAGTATACAAGTACGCTTCCAAAAAGAAATTTACTTGTCACGGTTTGCAGCTGCTTTGTTCCTAGCTTCTTGTATCTTTTCTTTATTACTTAAAAGGCCCACTATAGTTTCTGCTTTCTTTCGGACATTGATTCCCATATCTTTCCCACTCGGCTCAACATATTCAAAACTTGTGAGGGACTGCAAATGCAAAACAAATAGGGGATTAGAGAAAGCTCCATAAAATGTGAGAAGGCAACTCAGAAAATAAAGGGGTTGAGGCCTTACAGAGATCTGGAAAGTGTGTTCTATTATGTCATCAACCGCACGTTCAGATCCGTGAGAAATCAGATATTCAATAACAGTCAATGCCTGTTCGAGAAATGGTTTTATATGTACAAAGGTATGAGAAGGTACATAAGCCAACAAGGTTTGGAAGTACATATGAATTCAAACTTATTAGATGATTAGTCAGAATACACATACCTTGTAAACATAACGCCAGTCTTTTCCAGTCTCACCCAATCTTGTCCAGAGCACATTCATAACCATCTGGAATTCAGAGCTACAAGATATAGTAGAACATCCAGTTAGCATAAAGCGATAGATATCTTGCAAACACCAATACCAGAGAAGATGTGCAAACAGAATGTTAAAAGAAAACCAAGTGCAAAAGTTGATAATTACAATTTCTTTGTGGCCTGTGCTATTTCTGCCAATGCAGTCCCATGAGGACCCCATGGTTCATTATCTGTAGCATCCAGTACCTGCATTCATTTTCACAAAATATGTAAACAGATCGAGTACTTCAAATGCAAACTAAAGTATTACCAGAAAACTAAACTTTTTATCATACATACTGCAACACAGTTTTAATGTTTCCTGCCAAGTTCTGAACTAATCACTCAATTATATAGATTTAAAAGTAAGATAAAACCACAAGTAATTCTAGATCTGGTGCAATATCATACACCTTGACCATTTCTATGATCAAAAGCAAAGTGTGGGAGATCAAAAACATTGGATACGGAATACAACGGGCAATTCATTTTGTGCCACTAATAACACCCAAACTTAATGAAAGAATTCCTGCGTAAACAACTTATAAACCAAAAGGTCAAGTGGAATACTAACACAAGTTCGGTATCATATCGTTCAGCTTAATCAAAAGCAAAATCCTAGCAAGTAACAAGTGACTTTCAACCTCAGCTTCCAATAATATCATAAACCTAAGTTTCAAAGACAAATCCGATTCTTTCAGTAAATATATTCTGATTTCCTACCAACGTTTCTATTTCAAACTCAACCAGTCTTTACATTATAATCCAATTTATAATCCTAATCTTCCCTTCTTCTTTTTTTTTTTTTAAAAGGAACAAATTAAATGGATCTAATAACAACTGATTAAATCTTAAGCATATTTCTCCAGGCAACAAGCATACGAGAATCATTAAACTGCAATTGATCTCACCTTCTGCTCGATCTCCGGAACCTTCAATACCTTTAGATTAACCTCCCTCTTTCTGAAATAACAAAAGAGAAAAAATGAAATCAACAAATCCTCCATGAAGAACAGTAATAAATCAAATTTTGATTCGAGATTCCGAGCAACGAAGGTTAGAGCGTACATTTCGCGAACCGTCTGATCAAAGACCTTCATGAAATCCATCACGGATCTAACCAAAGAAAAAGTCTATCAATGAAAATGTAAGATGGAATCAGCAAGACGCAGATCTGATAGAATTTAAGAGGCGGAATGTTAGATCTTAAACTCTTTTGTAGAGCCGACGGATTTTACACAGCTCGTGCTTTCTGAGATTATATGAAGATAGTTCAGGAGTAAACAATATCTCTTTCTTTTCTTTTCTTTTCTTTTCCTTTTTTTTGCTCTTCGATAGTTTTAACCTTTTCAACCACTAAGACCTCCAATTCTGTTTAAACTTGCGAAGTGACAAAATTCTTTAATATTATAGTCTTAACATTCAATCCGATAGTTTTCCTCAACTCCTTGATTTTTATTTTTTATTTTACATTTTATTTTGATTTTAATCAATAACATAACTTTTTAATATTTAATATTTTACAATCTCATTGCATAAAAATTATAAATTTTTATTTAAAAATAAATGAATATAAAACCATAATTTTCTCAAATGTTAATTTGGGTTAATGACTCACTTTTATTTGTACTAATGTGAGACTAAACTTTTAATTTTCCTTAACATAATTCACAATTTGCTTACTTTGAACATCAATTATCACTCAACTATTTTGAGCATACGATATAATGTTATAAAGGTTTAGCGGAGTAGAATATAAAATCACAAATTTATGATTCAAATATTCACTTTTACTAATCGAGAATATGCCTCAAAGCTTCCAATACACCCCTTATGATGTGCCCCTCATTGGATCCACCTATTTGTAATCATCCCGTACAATCTTAATGACAAATATGTCAAAGCAAGACAACCTATAACATTGGCAATACCGCATGGTACACACCATGGTGATAACTAACCTATAACAATATTGATGCTTAGCTAACCCTTCAGTCATGCTATACATCATACAAACCACCACATGACACTATAAGATGAAGGACACTCCATTATATAGGCCTATGTGCACAAAGGGATGTGGATCCTCCTCTTTTCCTTTCATGACTATCATCATCTCATTTTCTTACTTTCTCTCCACTGCTATCCACCTTACTTGGATGAATCGATACTCTTTCATTCATCGCTATATCTTTTTTTATGGTAATGAATATCAACAAAAATTGTCAAATTTAAAGACTAAATTTTACTTTTCAACTTTAACTTTTTAATATACTCAATATATTTTAAAGAAGTAATTAATTCAAAATAAACATAATTACAATATTCAATAATGAACGTTAGAAGTTCACCTCTAATTAACAAAATCCAAAAGTTCACCCTTAAAGAACAAGAACATGATCCCTTTAAACCAAAGACAAAGGGGTTCAAACCATTCGTAATTAATACAGATCAAATAGAAAAGAGGCTTGAGTCTTGACCTAACATCATGTTGGCATCAGAACCACATATTAGCTTAGCCAAAATAAGGACACACGTTATATTTTTAAGTGATAAAATATCATTCTAATAATAGCGATAGCAACTACAATGAGAACTTTTAAAATGAGAATCAGGTCAAAATGATCTTAGCCATTAGATCAAAATAAATTGTTCTAAACTTTAGATTTTGCATTTATCTTACCGTACTAAAATAAAGCCAACAACATCCAATTTTCCCTTCTTCTTTTTTTTCACCATGTAATTAAAGTATTACAGTTTCAAATCTAGATTTTTTTTTTAGAAAAACATTGAAATGAAAAGCAAAAGATTACGATTGTTAAAATTAATTAATTCGGGTTTTAGATAATTGTTTTTCTTGATTAAAAAGTGTGGTTAAGCATTTCATTCAAAAAAAATATTGATATTTTTTTCCGATCATAATTTTAAATTTCATCAAGAACAATAACATATTTAAATTAAAATGTGAAATTTAAAACTTAAAAGTTTTCAACATCTCCTTTTACCGATCATAATTTTAAATATCATACGAAATATTTTTAGTACTAGATCATTGATTAATTTGGATACTACAATAATCAACTTGATAATATACAAAATGATCAATTGGGTCTTAGCTGGACATTGTTATCAATACAAAAAGACTTAAATTTGAATATGCTAAAATATATTATCTTTCTATTTACGGATTAGAGAAAAGCTACGAGTAGTTCTGAATATTATATAAAGAAAATAAATATAATCAAAACTCATAATAAAATTATTTTAAAAAGTTTTAGAAAACGGAACGTTCACCTCCAACCATGCTACAAAATAATCTGCCCTTGTGTATAAATAAAATAAAAACCTGCATTTCATATTGAAGCAAAGAGCCCAAAAGATACTCTCTTCGTTAATGGATTTGCCTTATTGGACCACGTATATCACATATCATTTGTACATATATCAAATAAGAATACTTTTTGTTTTTCCTCTTTATTTTAGCTCTCTTCAATTAAGAAGCCATATTCATCTTGTAGATGGAATTATAATTGACAAAAGCTCATGAACCCAATGGGCCAACCTCATGGTTGGGGAAATACATATGGATCAATGCCTTCAAATCCACTTTTTGTAAGCAACATTGGGAAACTTTTAGGTTAAATTCTAGTTTTGGTTGATTTATTATGCTTATATTTAAAATTTAATCTTTTTATATATTTTTTGAAACATTCCTTATGACTTAATTTGATATTATTTATTTCATTTATTTATATAATATCATTAATTAATTCAAACAATTAGCACAATTAACTATTTTGATTATAATGTTGACAATATTTTTCTCTCACAACACCTTTTCTAACAAAAAGAATTTATGTCAATACGAGGAGTTGGAAGGAATGAATTTTAATCAACATCAACATATTAATCAAAATAATTAGCAGTGTTAATTATTTGTACTAACAAATGATATTATAAAGTAAAAAGATTAAATTATGTCAAATTAAAATACAAAAATTAAATCTCAATTTTAAATATGGTAAAAAAACACCAAACTCTTGACTAAAATTTTATGCTCTTTTTGGTGGGAAAATTTGTATGTATAAATTTCTAAATAGCGAAAAAAAAGAGAGTGAACTAATAAATTAATGTAAATTTATTTTTCTAGAGAGGTAAATTATTAATGCATATAATCTTGTTTATATTATAGTTTAAATTTTTTAAAAATCATTTTAAATGATTTATACCACTTAACTTACTACATTAAATTCAATTAAAAATATTATTTAATAGACTAATAACATAAAAATAAGATAGATATACGTAAAATTGATAATCCATACAAATCTGTAACATTTTTCAGACATAATTATAATATAAAAACACAAAAATGTTTACGTAAAACTTAGAATTTATGATGTGACGGAGGCTGGGAACCATGAGACAGATGGTACCAAGGAGAGTTGTTTGTAGTCCATGAAAAAGGAGAGCTTGGTCCCCCATGAGGGCTGCTTGTCCCTGTGATTGAAACTTTGGTTTTGCTACACCACCTCAACAGCACAGACAGAACTGTGTGGACCTTTCTAGATAAGGTTCGGTATTCGCTCTTCAATACCTCTTTAATGGATAGACAACGACCTCAATTCTCAATATATAATTTAATCTTAAATTCATTCAAACTGTTGAACTGCCTCGATTGTGTTGAGTGAAATGATATATTAACAAATTCAATATTATATTTTTAGAGTATTCGTGTCAATTATAGTTTCAAAAGTTTCGAATTTTGTTTTTGAAGAAATCACAATGTTAATATAACCTTACAAATCAACAAGAAAAGAAAAAGACTTAAGTATTTTGTTTATAGCTTCTTCATTGGGTACAAATTCTTATATATTCCAAAATTGATCATCAATGTAATTTTTTAAATATTAAATTAAATAATTAAAAAATTTTGTGAAATAGATTATGAGTAACATAAACACAAAGAGGCTGATTTAGGAAGCTTTCCGTATAAAATTTTGTTAGCAATATACTTATAGAAACGTGAGAATGTGAAACATCTCTATAAAAAATTTAATTAAAATTTACTTAACTGAAGTCTAAAATAACTCCAATTATTGTACTATATATAAGAAGAAGCCAAAGCTATCGACGTCAACAGTGTGACTAGCAACAATATTAACCGAACACAAATCCAATATCGTTGCATGGAATGTGCAGATATGAAATTTATAATATTACATAGATTGAGTGGAACCAAATAGTGGCATAATTGACAATCTATAAGTAATAACAACAAAGTCCTTTTGTTCCTTGAAAGGGACTCAAGGTCCCCTACTAAGGTTCATTGTCTTTTTGTTCAAGTAAACCTATTTCAAACACAAGGGGCTGGAGTTATTGGATAAATTTAGGTTTGGGGATATAATAATAGAGGCTTTGCGAACCGTGAGCTTTGCAAAAACACGAAAGATTAGATGTGTGATTAAGCTTACATCTCATTATGATGATAGTAAAATATTTAGCATTCAATAAAATTCGGTGAATTTACAAATTTTAAAGTGTAATAGATAATAGGTTTTATTTACCATCTAGCTCCTAAACTATAATTTTTTTTTTTTGCTTTGATATTTATTTCTTTTAACTATTATTAAACTTTAACTTCGTTCACTTAATTAACCTTTGAAATTAACTCAGTTTTCTTAAAAATATATATATGCCTAAATTTGTTTGGTTAAATGCTTAAATTAGGATTTAATATTATAGGAGTTATTTCAATAAAGATTAAACTTTTCAAAATGATCATATAATATCTTAATGTTTATAAAAATGCTTAAATAAAGGCTTTTTATACATTTAAATTTAATTTGTGGCAAAAATTAAATGTTATTGTGTTTAGAATAAAACACATAACAACTTAATCAAATATGGTTCAATAAGAAAGTAATAAAAATATACTTCATATATGACAATTGAAAAATATTTATTTGCACACTTTAAAAATAATAATTATTTATTTAATTATTTAAAAAGATTTAAGTTTCATTTGAGTAGTTTTATAATATTAAACTTATTATATAATTATTTCGAAATGTTAAATCATTATGTGAGTAACACTTACAAAATTAAAACCAATTTCAACATTTAGCTAATTTATGTAATATTGAATACCGATAATTTAGTCCACCTTTTAGTCGCACTTTGAAGATATCGCTGGTTATGAATTCTGATTATCTACGAACAAAAACAACACTATACAATAGTTTCGGAGGGCACGCCAGAACAAAATCTACCCCTGCACATGCACTGCTACCAATTTCCTTCTTTCTTTTCGCATAATGCTAGCACTTTAATGCCTCGTTTCCTTCCACGTTCTGAACAAAAAAAAAGGAACCGAACTAATAATCTAGGAACTCTCATCCACTGTGCGAGCCTTTTTAGTTAGTGATGTTATAACTTAATATTTAAGTAAATTGCATAGTTTCACTTAAAATTTTATAAATATTTATTTTGGATACTAGAAAATAAGAATTCTTTTTAGACTATTTTTAAAAATTATTTTCATTTCAAATACTACTTTTTAAAATATTTTCATTTTAACTATTTATTATTAATATATTGTACACTCATTTTAATTATTAAACTTTAATAAATTGTCATTTTCATCATATAATTAGAGGTTACTACGATGGAACCCGAAGCTTAAAAACCAGTCCGCGGAAATGTTATAACGGGACCCCCAGCAAGACGGATAGTGCTTGCTGTCTCTCCGATTGAACTTCTAGATCATAATTACTTTAAATTTATAATTAATCATAATTACAAGTGGCTCCCTGTTTTCCTTTTTTTTAATAAACATAATTACAAGTGGCTCATAAGAGATAAACTAAAAAAATTAATGAGCAGATAAGGACTGGCTTCTATTTATCAATCCAAAAGAGTCCACGTCACAATTCAATTACTAGGTAAATTACGTATATTTTTTTTCCCGAAATCGGAAGTCCAATGTTAACAGCGATGGTTAATCTTTTAGCTGTAGGTGTTTTTCAAATAAATAAATGATTAATTATGAAATATATTTCATTTTAATGGTAAGTCTTAAACCCCGATTTCATGATTTATAAAATTTTTATATGTATATATGTTATTATAATCATTATTTATATGTATTTGTTGCCTAAATCACTTGTCAATCACATTTATATAAGGATGCATTATCAATTACGGTGGAAAAGCATTTTTAGGTTAATAATGTTTTTTCACAGTAAAAGTAATAAAAAAATTTAGTTGTTATAATCAAAGTGCCTTTAAAATGTGTTTCTATTCGAGCACAAAAGTTAATTTAGACGTATTTTTTTACACGTAGCATATTTATCTTATCAACACGTGGTAACACAATTTCTATATGTAATTTTTTAAATTAATACAAATTATAATCTAAAATTATAATCTAAATTAAATTAAATATATTTAGAAAATCAAGCAAACTTCTATAAAAGTTTTTAAGAGAATTTTTAATATTTTCGTATTATATTAAAATGTGAGAATTGAATGTAAATGGATATAATAATAAGTTCATCTAAATTGTTTTTAGGGCTTAATGATAAATTTAGTCACTAATGTTTGCATGTTTTGTTAAAGTGGCTCTAATTGTATTGTTGAGTTTTTTTTTTTACCATCAATCTTTATTCTTTTTTCCAAGCTGCTTTTTCTAACAGATTCAATGAATAAATTCAATGTTTCAATTTTTCTTTTCTTTCAAAAGGTTTAAATCTTTCGAATGTTTGTTTACTTAGTTAACTTTTTTTTAGATAACTAGGTTTATTTTCTTTAAATTAAGAGTTATTTTTTAATTCAACATATTATTTATTTATTTTATTATTTTTCACACATAATTATTTTATTTAGGTTATCTAAGTAATAAATTACACATCATTAAAAATATTTCACATATGAAATTTCACATCATCCCCGTTAATTTTTTTTAATAGTACATTCATTAAATCTATTAGAAAAAGCAGATTGAAGGAAAAAAAAGCCAAAGGTTGATAGTAAAAAAAAAGAACTCAAAAATACAATTAGAGTCGTTTTGACAAAACATGTAAACATTAGTGGTCAAATTTGTCATTAAGCCTTGTTTTTAAATCATAACCTATGAAATAATGACATTAAAGTTACACAATGACAAAACCCATAATCCTTTTAAACAAATATATATTTTTTAATTTTAAAATTTTAATACTTAAATCTTTTAATTTAATTTAAATATTGTTATTTAAACTATTAATTCAAAATAATCTAAATATACTAATAAATTTGAGGGAATTTTATAATAATAACTAAAAAGAGAATTATAAATTTAAACTTTATTAGATAAATAAAATCATCATGTAATGACCTGAAATTCACGGGCACTAGAAAAGTGAGTTATAGGGCCTCCGTCTTAGTGAAATAAGTTCGAAAATAATTATTAAAAATATTTATGAGCCTAGTGGTGTGTCTAATTAGGATCTAATTAAGTGAATTTAGCTTAATTTAGAGTAAGTAATAAAAAGGATTAAGTTGAATAAAGGATAAAAGTTTAATTATAAAGCAATAGAAAATAAAAAGGATTAAAATGGCAATTAAGCCATTGACTACAAATGAGGTGGCATATTGGTGAAATAAAATCAAAGATTTTTTTTAGGTTTTATATATTATAATGATTATTATTATGGTTTTATATTAAATTGTTATGATTATTTAATTGATAATATATTATAAATAAATTAAATAGAAGACAATTGTATGGTAATAAAATATACATGTGTAAGAATTGTATGGGTACATTTGTAATTTAAATATTTAATTTCTTATAATTTAAGTATAAAGATATTTGTTAATTAAATAATTAAATTATAAGATTTTTGGTATGAAAAACAAATTAAATAATGACATTTGTAATAATATGAATATATAAATTTGTATTATAATTATGTATTTACTTAAATTTTAAGTTAAAGATATTTATTAATTAAATATTAATATTATAAGATTTTTATTTGTTAAATAAATAAAAGAAAGACAAATGGATGGTAATAATAGTGTACAAATGTACAAAGATACATGTATACAACTGTGTTAATTATATTGTTATTAAATTAATAATAATATATATTAGTTAAATGATAAAATAAATAAGTAAAATAAATGAAATAATAAAAGAATAAAAAGAAAGACAAAAGAAACAAAGAAGAAACAGAACAGAAGCATTTCGAAACAGGGAAAGAAAAAGAAAGAAAGAAAAGGGAAAGGAAAAACTAGGGTTTTAAGGTTTGAAGCTTTAAAAGGTAAGTCAATTAAGTCTTTTTCTCTTAATTTTGATGTTTTAGGAGCTTTGAAACAAGATTTTGATGAAATTAAGTTGATAGTTCAAGAGTTCATATGTTTCCAAGTAGGGTTCATGTTGGAAAAATTATGGAATTAGGGATTTAATTGAATGGATTCCAAGTTAGAATTGATTAAGGGATTAAATTGTAAACTAGGCTATAAGTTTTATGTTGTAGGGACTAAATTGAAGAAATTTCGAAATTAGGAAAATATGCTGGAAATTTTATAGTTAAATATAAGTTTAGACAAATTTTGAATAGAAAAATAGAGTGAATTGGATTAAAAAAATAATTAAGTTTAGTTAGGATTAAATTGGGAATAAGGTAGGAGTTGTTTAGAAATTTAATTATTTATTATAATTAGTGCTGTAAATAATAATGTAAATTACTATTATTTTCGTAGCCAACAAAGAACCGGAAGCATCAGCATCGAAAGGAAATGAGAAAGTCATCGAGGACTAAAACGGGAGAATTACGGTGTGTATTACTATAATTCAAATTTTAATTATTATTGATTGTTGAAATTTTAATTGTCATGTATGGTAAGTAAGGCTTGAGGTAAGTATGTGATTATTTGAAAAGTGTATTGATTGAAAATTAAATAAATGGTGACAATTGTATGGTGTTGATGGTATACACTTGTGTGAAAATTAATTTGTATATGAATTAAGATAATAGATATTTGAATTGAATGAGTATTGAAAATTTTTGTGTAAATTAAATTGAAATTAGAAAAAGTAAAATAATACCCTATTAACTTGTCGGACTAGATTCGATACAAATGGCATGCCATTGGATTTGTGATGTGATGAAGAGATTGTAGTTCGGCCGAGAAGATGTTTCTGTTATTATATACTTCGGTTTATCCGAATAGGCATTTAATGCCTTATTGGTGTGTTTGGGAGGATATATTATACCGGTGTGTTATGGAGGATTTACAATATTCCGGGTGTGTTTGGGTTGGACATTCTGGTGTGTTTGGATGGAATCCGCGTATCTGTCATAGTCCGAGCTTTGTTAATAGGGTAAATAATTGAAATGAAATTTTGAAAATGAGATTATTTGTTTTAGTACTATTGGAAAGTACGAGAAAGAATGTATGAACTAAATTATGAATTGAGTTAGTATGAGAAAAATAAATTATGAATTTAAGATTTATGAAGTAAAATAATTTTATATAAAAGTAGTTTAAATAATTATAAAATTTATGGTTGATGTTTGTAATTTATTAATGTTAAATAGTCTTGATTTATAGTAATACCACTGAGTATATCCATACTCAGCGTACGGTTGTTTCCGTGCGCAGGTTAGTAAAAGTCAAGTGTCCCAGCTCAGCACCCAGAACAATCCCGACTCCAACACAAACTTGGTGATATATATTTTTCTTTTGGGTAAAGGTGGCATGTACATAGGTGTTATTTAGTCACTTGAATATGTATATTACTTTGGGTAGTGAAGGATGAATTATAAAATTTAGATGGTTAAATGAAATGGTAGGGAAAGTACATGATATTTTGATACATGAACATTAAGTTGTTAAATGAATGAAGTTTTTAATCAATTTTGAATGATGCTATGATAGTTATTAAATTAAAATTTTGTTAATAATATAAATATTAGTATATGAATGTGAAATATTGGTGTTGGTTGTTTTGGTTTGAATTTGCAGGAGGTTTAGGTAAAAATAAGCAGAAATGCTGCCGAAATTTTTATAAAAAAAAATTGGAATACTCGAACAAGTCCCGTTCTACTTTTAATACGTGTTTGAACTTCGAGAGTTCAAGATAGGGACTTAATTATTATATTATACTATGAAAGTTATATTAATTGTAAATTATTCGTAAGTTGTCTAATATGTCCGGTAATACCTCATAACCTCGTTCCGGCGACGGTTTGGGGTTAGGGGGTGTTACACATCATCTATATTTCTGATAATGTTTTTAAAATAGTTAACTAAATTTAAATTATTTTCTAGATTTACTTCAAATGAGTATTTAGATAATACTATGATAATTATCACATGTAAGATTTTGAATTTATATAATAATATAATAATTATACAGTTTATTTAATTAAAAGATCCTATTGATTGAGTGTTAGCTCTGTTTGCATCGATATTGTTATCAGTGAAGAGGATGTGAGTTTGAATGTGCTGAAGTACAATGTCCTATTATTTAAAGGTTATGGAGGGGCAATGAATAGTTTTAGATTTTATATAAAAAAACCTTAAATATTTATTTTTTAAAAATTCAAATTAAATAAATAACATCATAATATAGTGATACATCATCACATTTTTTTTTTTTTTGAATTTAGATAACTAAAATAATAATTATTAATTATTATGTTCTTATAAAATAACATATCTTATTAAAATTATTTTAATAATATAAATTTCTAAGGGCAACTGAAAAAAAAATTAAAAATTAAAAATAGATAATCACTTTTTATTCCCCTATCTCCTACAATTGTTATATATATTTTAAAAACATGTACCTCTTACGGCATAAATCCAGATTAATTTTATAACATTTAATAATAAATCGTTTATAAAACACTACTATATATCGACGTTGAAATAACATTTTTAAAATTTTATTTATCAAGTTAGACATTGACGATGTTAAAGGGGACAATGATTTTTGTTTATATTTATTTAAATACTCCATTAAAATTATTTGCATATATTTTATTTTTATTTTTCTAAACATCGTATTCTATTTTAAATTTGGTATTTTTATAAGTTGTTTATATCTTTCAGATATTATTGGCACAATATAAAAAATTAATATTTTATATATCATTATATTAAATTATTTAAATATAATTTATTATTGTATTTAAAATTTTAAAAATATTTTATATATAATCAAAATTATAAATAATTTATCTTAATTACTTAAAAAGTATTTAAATTTTATATTTCATGCATCATTATGAAAATTTATTTAAATATAATAAAATTTACTTAATTTTTACTTTTTACTATCATGTCTAAAAAATATTTTTTAATTTTTAACTGTAATTTTTTGTGAGAAAGAATACTAAAAACTAATAAAAATAATTTTTCATCGTACTTCTTAAAAGTTCTTTCAACCACACACAACAATAAAAATCTAGCCCTAAGTCAGCACAATATTGCTTCGTTATGTAGATAAAATCACAAGCTTAAATTAAAAAGTATATCAATGGATATAATGGTTTGACAAATTATATATATACATAAATTAAATTTAGATAGAAATCGTGTGGTTATTTGATTTAGTTTTATTTGGTCTTATTTTGTTTATTTTCAAGTTTAAAATTAATTTTTTTGAATTATTATTTTTATACTTTTTATTTCTATTTTACAATTAATGTTTAAAATTTGTGATTGCACATTTTAATAATTTTCAAGGCTCTTATTATATAAGTTATTGGTGTTCTTTAGATCATTATCTTTTAATAGAATTGAACCGAAATTATTTATATTTTTTAAATAAAATTAATATTTAAAAAAATTAATGATATTATTAAAACGAATAATTATGAAATTCAAAACAATTAATTTTAATGAATCATACTGTGTGTAAGATTCAATTCAAATTGCTTCATTAAGACATTAACTCTTTAAAACTCACAAACACTAAGAAAATCAACAAATCAGTTGTTTGGAAATTGCTGTAGTTGTCATTGATTTTTTTTTGGTCAACTATTGTTGTCATTGATTGCTCGTGATGAAAATTGCATGATGATGAACTTATACTCAAAAATTTCAGAATCTGCGACCTTGAAGATAAGTTTTACCCCAAGTCCCCACTTTGAAATGAAAATGAAAAGACTAATAAAATTTCTCTTTTAATAATATATAGAGTAATTATTGTGAACCAAATCGGAACTTGGTTACATGGTTTTTTATTAAGGGGATGAGGTCAGGGGGAGCACTAGTAGAGGAAACATTCCACCATTTCTTATTTCAGTTCCAGAGTCCTTGGATCAGAAGGGTAGGAAGACTCACATCACTACGTTCTAAATTTTATATTTGTGGCAGAGAACTGAAAACTCTACTGTACACTAAAAAAAAAACATATCAAAATTTTTAATTTTTTTATCTTTTATTTTCACTTTATTTTTTATTTTTGGGATTTATGATTATCGCACTTAACAAAATATTATCTGAAATTTAAATTTATATATATATTTTTTGTCAGAAATTTTAATATTTGTATAGCATTAAAATTTTTAACATATATTAGAACTTTTTATGAACATAAAAAATTTTGGTCTGCATACAACAGAATTGTCCAAAACTGTTGATTTTTGGCCTCTCTCTCCTCCCCAAGGAAATAAAACTTTCCCAAAGAACCAAAAAACCGGCTATACTCAAGCATTAAAAGTTAAATGCGTTTTTTTTACATATAAAATATAAACAAAGTATCGAAACAGATGAATTTGAAACAATATTGGTGTCAATTTTGAAGTCCACGTTCGGATTTTAAGCTTTAATAGAACCAACAGCATGCCTTGTGACGAATAAAGCTGAAGTTGAAATTGAAAAAAAAGAAAAAGAAGGAATAAACAGATCTTGGGATGAACATCCACGAGATGAAGAAAAAAAAAAGCTTCTGATAGCTGGAAAAAGGAGGAAGAACCAGCAACATGCTTTGTAGGTCTAGAGGAGCCAGTCACGAAATGAACATCTTATCAACATTCAACAAAGAAAGCTTCTTCACAGCTTTTCGAAATCTAAATCCCATTTCGATACCACTAAACAGATCATTTCATTATCATGAACCACTGTAAATGCATCACTGATTGAGCTTTGTGATGAATTAGATGTTTATCTGATTGGAATTGTCGATTACTGATCACGGAACACGAAGGGACAATAATCATCGTAACTCCTGCTCCATGTATGTGATGATGCTGGGGGTGAAGGAGAAATCCTCTGAGAAAGATCGTCCATTGTCAAGGAGCTGGAGAGATCTGTGTTAAAGTCAATTAGGCCTCGTCGTCGGCTAATTGCACACAAAAAAATTCTACATAGCCTGCTGGCTCCTCCACAAAGCATGCCAACTTTCATCATCATCACACTTGCTATTCCATCTATTTCGATAATATTTTTTTTTCCTACTTCATATATAGGATTTAAGTTCTCGAGAGAGAAACAATTTTTATTGCCAGCTTTAAACCACTAAACAACTTTAGGGGGAAAGAAAGAAGATAATAAGGACAGAAATAAGAAATATATTACATTGATTATCCATGATAGGAGAAATTACAGAGAAAATCTGGATAGGAAATTACGTGATTCATAATGGAAGAAGAAAATGAAAAAGAAGCAAACCGCTACCCCTTCTTCGGCAGAGCCCTAATAAATCCTTCTTGTCTATACAAAAGTTGTAGTTCCTTTTTTTTTCCTTTTTGCCATGAACAATATCGAAGAAAAGAGGCAGTAGCACCACAAAATAGAGACTTCTCTGATCTCTCTTTCCTTCTCGTCTATTTACAATGCCAAATATCCAAACCAGAATATCAGATACATCATCAATATTCACAAAAAGTCAAGAAGAATCAAAGGCCACCGATTTTTGTTTAAATTCCGCAAAATAAATCAAAATAAATGCTGATTACCCAACCCATTATGAAGAACTAGCTTCATTTCACCAACTCAGATACCCAACCAACATCAGGACCCGACCCGGTTGGTTCAAGTCGGCCGATAGAATTTTCTTTGCTCAGTTTTGCGTACATCCTTGCCCTCAGGTTTCTCCCAGACTCCACTCTCTCCATTGCAGGTTCCTCTTGGACAGCGTTGAATTCCCAGATGTCAAACTGACCGAGGCTAGACCGAGTCGGCGTACGAGTTGGAGTTGAAGGAGAGCTGCAAAAACCGGGTCGGAGTGTGGAACCACGTGGAGAACTGAAACCCGATCCCATTTGCAGGCCCCAGGAACAAGCACCATTCATTTTAGACTTACCCAGCTGCAAACTTCGCATAGAAGCAGCAAGTTCACTCACCGAGTTAAATGAGCCACTGGGTGACATAGGAGGTGACTCAGAAGGTGGGGATATCGGAGGTGAAGCCAGAATAGAAGTTGGTGAAGAAACAAACTCTAGACGATGGCGCATGGGCGAAACAACATAATCCAAATCAGCTGAAGCGGACCCATTTCCTCTCGGACTCTGCTGCGGCAACACCCGAAGCTGCTCCGGTGTGTGAGCGAAAAAACAAACCCTTCTTTGACAACTGGTACCGTCTTTGCAAGGCTGAGTACGGTAACGAGCAGGGTGGAGCCAACACTCAAAAACGCCGTGAGCGAATTCACATGAATCGCCTTTCTTACAGCTTCCCTTGCGAAAATCGGGGCAAGCAGTTCCAGAGTAATGGAACTTTCTCGGGTCCCTTCTTCGGGCCTTCTCACCAGGGTGAGCGTACGGACACTCAGTCCAGTCATGTGACCTTCCACGAGCACACCTCCTCACCTTGAACTCGTACATCCGGAAATGGTCGCATGAGAATGCATCAACAGGTAAGTCCGAATCATCACTCAGCGAATCGGACTCGTAGTCGTTTGACGGTAGGTAACGGTGGAGAGACCCGAGGTAATCGACGGGGCAAGGACTACTGACTGCATTGTTGTAGTTAAAGTTAACGGAGTGAAAGCTAGCCGTCGGATCGTTGAATGGGTCCCCTACGGGGATTTTGATGGTGGGATTTGGTTGGATTGATTCTCCGATCATCATTTTTGGACATCGTTCTCTAATTCAACGAGGAGCGTGGTCTCTTGCTTATAAACTGATTTCCTAACCCATAGTTGTTTCCAGTTAATCGTGGTTGAGTTAAGAAATTTATCTGCTTCACTCCAAGATATGAAAATATTAATCGATACGAATACAGGAGAAAAAAAATTAATGTGGGTGAAAATATAATTAAAAAGGTGAAAAAAATAATTACAAATGCAAAGTGTTGTAGTTGTTTAAAGGGTTAAAATATTTGGGATCTCTTTGTATAGGCTGAATTAAATTAGTTTTTTATTATTAAATTCTTATATTATTAGAAAGGATTAAATAAATTTAAATTGTAGAAAATTAATATTTATTGTTTAAAAATATTTTTTTATTAATTACAAACATAAGTCAATTATTTAATTATAAAAACTTTAAAAGTATTAATTTTATTAAATAATAAATGATAAATTTTTTAAAAAATTAACTATATTTCAATTTAACTTTATTTGATTATATCTATTTAATAAAAAAAATAATTTAATAAGGTTTAAATATAATCTTTAGGTGTAAATACAAATTTTAGCCTCTAATTTTTTCAATTGAAAAATGACATATTTATTTTTTAAATGATATTATTATATATATTTACAAGTTTTAAATAATTTTGTTGATTTTTTAAAAGTATGATTCGAATATATTAAGAGTAATATAAACCTCACTGTTTAGTGTCTCCTACTCCTTATAAAAGATTTGTGAGATCTATTCGTAAAGTTAGAAAAGATGGAAGGCGTTACGATGTGACAATTCAATGTCACGAACTTATCGTGCCCGTTGATTTTAATTCATGACTCATTTATTTCACGAAAATTAGACTTTTTCAAAAAATTTACTTCTCAATAATAGTAATGGATTATTGTATTCAGAGAAATGAATTTGTTTCCTTCTACTCCAACTTTCTTAAAAAGATCAGTACTATAATTTGTTTATTGTTTTGTTCCCATTTTCGTAAATAATGATCGATTATATTTTAAGAAGGGATATTTTATTTTATTTAAATTTTCCTGAAATATCTTTCTCTTCGATTTAAATTTTAATATTGGACGAAATATAAAACCATGGTTGGATTGGATTCCTTTTCCTTTTTAGTAAACGTACATAATCTTGAGAAATACTGTTGGCTGAGGGAGCAAGATTTGTGCTTATCTCTTTGCAATTGGTTTTGTTAAAATACATCACCGTTGGGTGATTCTATCGTTTGTCTTTGAGTGAATTGAAAACTAATTGCTTGGGTCCCTCTTTATATTTTCAGGAGTTGTCTCTTTCTCTGAATAAACGGTATAGAACAAGCTTAAATAGAGAATTAAGCTATAAATTATATGTAAATCTTTTAAAAAAATTAATATTTAATGGTTCTGTTTTACAAAATAGCGTAACTCCGTTGAAAAAAAAGGTTGAGATATTATTAATTCGATATTTTAGCAAGAGAGAGGCGGTTTTCTTGGTCAAGAGGCTTTGTTAACAGATGGATGGAGGGCAGAGAATGGCAGCCATGCGTAAATGGACTGATTATTCGGCTTCGTGCATTTCACCCACTTGTCTCCAAGTCTCTGCAAATGGAACAACTACTTGGCAATTAAGAAGCCGCCAAGCTAAGCGGCAGTGTCACGTACAACCCCTCAGCGCAGTTTAGCACAAACTCTAATCTACGCATTAGGTGGCAGATATTCCTGTTCTGAAATCAATGAAGTGTTTAAATGTATCAATTATGATATAGAGCAGCCAATTATGAAATTTTCTTTTGTAGAACAAAGAGTCGTGACAGTTAATCTTTGTTTTGACTTAAAAAATAATAGATTGAATTTATCTAGCAATTTTACGCTAATCCTTTTCGGGGAGAAATAAATTTTAGCTCAGTCAGGTTAGAGGTAGAATACAAATCTCCTCCATCTTTGGAAATAAACGGCAGAGATGGAAGCACGTCAGAATGAGTGATTGGTTTCCCCCCGCAATGGGACAAAATACGGAGAGCACATGATTCGTACAAATAAAAATCCCTTCAGCAGAAGTCCCGTACTACGATGATAACACGAGAATGGCCTTTGCTTTGCTTTTTACTCTTCTTTTTTGTTTCTTGCCATCACAAGGCTTTCAAGATTATCCACAACCACAAGGCTCTTTTCCTTTGAATCTTGCTCGTGATGCTCGGACTGTTCTTTGTCGTTTTCTTTAAATCCCAAGTGCAACATATGCTTTTCCATATTTTAATTTTGCTTTTTTCCCTATATATTTATTAAAAATTTGAAGATAAAATAGATTATCAAGACTTTTTGTTGATACAAGATTATCGAAAACCTGAATTTTGATATTTAACGTCCACGTACTACAATTTTATTATCATTTAAATTATGAATACATTGGCGTTTTATTATGTTACAATTTTTTGTCGGATTATAGTTAAAATAGTAAACAATTAATATATTTTGTTGTAAAGGAGAACCCTTCGCTTTACAAAACAAAAGAGTGAGGAACTTTTTTTTTTCTTGTGGAAGCATCTTTGTTTGACTCATGATTGGTTTTTGGGTTAGGATGAAAATTGATTCAAGTTGCTTCAATCTTTAAAAGGGTGTTTTTCTTTGAAAAGTATGCGACCAAAATATATATAAAAAAATTGGCACTTGTATTTATTTTAACATTCACTTGGTTCATTTTAGGACCTTTTATTCTAATTTACTATATCATAATTCTGTGTATTAAGTAGATAGTCATTTCATCAGGAGTCGTGGGTTAGGTTGCAACTCTCACAAAAACAGTGGCCTAAAAATAATATTTTCTGATGGACAAAAAGAATATTAAAATATTAGTTAGTGGCGTATTAATTTATGTTAGATTATCGTGAATTCATGGAATTGTTTTATTGAAAAATCTCTTGGGGCCGTGTTTTCCGCAATTCTGTCTCGCATATGACCTTCTAGCTGTTTTAAAAATTAATTAAAAAATAAATTATTCAAAGATCTTTTAGATTTCATAAAAAAAATCAAGTTAAACTCTTTTAATTTTATTTAAAATGGTTTAATACGGTATTCTGATTTGATGTTTCTAATGTGGTAAATTTTTAAAAAAAATATTTTTTGATATTTAAAAGTAATAGTGTTAATTTTTTAGTGTTTATTTTAAGTTTTTATAATTAATTTGATGAAAATTCGTAATTACTAATAATATTATAGTTAATTTTCATTAATTTTAAAATTCGAATTAAATCAAACCCATCAAATTATATTTGATAAATTAAACACAAAATTAAAAAAATTATAATTAATATCAAATTTATTTTATTAACAAAAGCATAAAAAATCAGACAATAATATTAATGATTAATTTTTATCAAATCAACCATAAATTTTAAATTAAAACTAAAAAAATTAACACGGTTGTATTTAGATACTAAAATATAACTTTTTCAAATATAAATATTTAATTAATAAAAAATATAAATATTGTATTAAAAATACGTATGAAATTTAACTACTAAATGATATATTAAGCTTTAAAAATAATAAAAAATCATTATTAATGTATGAAATATGATCCTATATTATAATAAAATAAAATGCGTCCTAAATAAACTAAATAAGTTGGTTTCCTCTTTCCCTTTTCCCACGGTTTTTCAACTTCACCATTATTAGGTTTATTTAGGCCAACCAGTGATAAGCAAACCATGGGATCTTAGTTGAACCTTTAAGCCTATGTTGGGCCTTGACGCCGACATTTCTCGTTTTTAGCTTTCAAACATTACAGTAAGTATTGATCCATAGGCCTTTCTAAATTTAGACCTTATGGACAGTCCATTACCATTGGCCTGCAACTGATCTATGATTTGATTGAATTCACATTGGATATTTTTGTCTCATATATGTATATGCGTATGATAATATACTCTTACCCAATTTTAATTACCATAAGAAAAATAGTTGCATCAAATGAAAGCGTAAATGTCAATGGAGTTAAAGTTTTAATGACTTAGTGGGTTAAAATTAAGGGTGATTAATTTTTGATTAAAATCGAATTAATTGATTGAATCGATTTAATTCGAATAATTGATTGATTAACTGATTTAATTTGGTTGGCGGTCGATTAATAATTTTTTGAAAGTTCGATTATTGCTTAATTCGATTCGAAATCGAATAATTAATCGAATTAATCAAACTTAATAATTAATAATAAATTATATATATTTTTAATTAAGTTAAATGAATATTATTATTTTTATATGTTTTATATTTATTTTAACAAAAAAAATATAAATTTCGATTAATTTAATTAATTGACTGAATTAATCTAATTTCAGTTATAAAAAAAACATATGAGATATTGTACAAATGAAAGGATAAAAAAAATAGCAATCATATGAAAAGCAAATTTAAACATAATTTATATTATGTTTTATTCATGCTTGAATTATCTTTCAATTACCTTTGTACCAGGCAATCTACTTTTTTGATGTCACCAGAAAACCCTCAAATATAATAAAAACTAATATTTTTATTAAATAATTTCACTTTCATTTTGAAAACAAATACGTTTTTTCATATTGGGAGGACATCAAATCAAAATGTTTTTTTCTCTAAAGTCTTAAGTTAACAAAATGTCAAATAATATCTTCTTTTTCATTCACTGGAACTGCCAAAAGTTTTCTTCTTGGGCAAGCAGCTTACGAGTAAGCTTTTTTTCATTTAGCTGGAATCTCTTACACGTGTCTCTCATACTCGCCTTGCTAACAAAATTGCTTTGTCACCCGTTCCCGCAGTCATTAATACCAGAAATCCTTCACAAGTCTCCGTTACATCACAGCGTCAAAAAGCTCACCGTAAGTAACTGTCCAATCACGTACGAAGCTAAGATACCATGTGGGTAATTCAATCAAATCCTGATGCTGCGGTTTGCTCTCCAAGTTACGCGCCTTTCACTCGATTCTCAATTTCCCCGCGCGTAAATTTCACTCCCAGATATTAATTAATGGTTTAAACTTAAAAGCGCAACTTTTTTATTAATCTCAAGACTTAAGAGTATGTCTACGCCGTCGTTTGGAAGAACACTTTTGCCAGAAGGTTGCTTAAACGATCTTTAAGAAAAGTTTAAACTTTGAAGAAGCTGATTACATGTACACATTTGACTGGATTCGAAAAGTCAAACCTGGGGAAAGAAACTACCCGAACAAATCAAGATTTGAAAAAGAACCAAGCTCATGTAAGCTTAACCATTCTCTATCTTTTCCTTCATATTCTTCTACGCAATATTTTTTTTGTTGTTGTTGTTGCAGAGAGTCAGAGGGAAATGCTTTTTTGAATTTTTATAAATTTCGGAAAATTTGGACGATCAAAATCTATAGCAAATAGTACTAAAGTTAGTTTTTCATGGTGGTTTCACATTTCAATGGTTGTTGTTGCTGTTGTTGTTGATCCTGTATGCTTCCGAATCAACGAATTTATTCGAAAACTGAATCTTAACCCTATATTCTAATGAATTTCATCAGCAGGGAATGGCTCGATTACACTCTCGCTTTCTTCATTGCTTAACCTTCGTCTTCTACACCACACTAATCTCTCATTCCTCTTCGACCCTCGAATCGGATTTTTCTATAATCGATTCGGATTCGGAAGTTCTTTTGTTCCATCAAGATTACTCTCCTCCGGCACCTCCTCCTCCGCCTCCTCACCCTCCGTCGGTATCATGCACTAATGACCTCGGCGGGATAGGTTCACTGGATTCCACGTGTAAGATTGTGGCCGATTTGACTCTAACTCGTGACGTCTACATAGCGGGAAAGGGTAATTTCTACATCCTCCCCGGAGTTAGATTCCATTGCCCCTCTTTGGGCTGTTCCGTCACCGTAAACATCAGCGGGAACTTTTCCTTAGGCGAAGGTTCGACTATAGTCACTGGCACTTTTCAGCTCGGGGCTTATAACGCTAGATTTTATAATGGATCGGCCGTGAACACTACAGGATGGGCGGGAGATCCACCTCCAGAGACGAGTGGAACACCTCAGGGATTGGCAGGAGCGGGCGGAGGTCATGGGGGCCGTGGGGCTTCTTGTATCGTGGAGGATGGGAAGCTACCGGAAGATGTCTGGGGAGGAGATGCTTATTCATGGTCATCGTTGCAGAATCCCTGGAGTTATGGGAGTAAGGGAGGTACAACGAGTAAGGAGGTGGATTACGGAGGGGGAGGTGGTGGCCGGGTGAAAATTATAATTAAAGAGTTGTTGGAGATGAATGGGAGCTTGTTGGCGGATGGGGGTGATGGAGGGAGTAAAGGAGGTGGAGGATCAGGTGGTAGCATCTACATTAAAGCTCGTAAAATGTAAGGGTTCTCTCTTGTTAAGTTTGTTTCTTGAAGTTCTTTTAGTTACCAGAGTTGGATGGTTGTTCTGTTGTGTTCGTTTGGTAATAAAAAAAGAACGTAGGAAATAAAGAGAAGAAATAATTACAAATTAGTGTATGATTAGAGTCTTAAGATACTGTTTATATGAGCCTGATAAGGATAACTTTTAGGAGTGTTATGATTCTAACTAGTTAATCACTTGCTGAAAGCATTGAACTTTGTTCGTGTCGAACTTGTAGTTAAGACTAGAAAACTGTAAGATACTTTACCGAGATATCTTCTAACCATCAGACCATGGAACAGTAGTGATGAAAATTCTATTAGGCTGGAAAAGGCATCAACTGCTATGAACTTGTGATTATGAATTGGACTCATTTGGTAAACCTCTTAAAGCTCTATTACTTCTCCATGATGTATGCCAACCAGAGTGCAGGACGTTAATGAAACACACCCTCAAATTCACTTTCTTTGTTTTTGAACAAAGCCTTACTTCATCAGAGAACCACTTGCTATTCATTGCAAATGTCTAATGACTGGATGTGAATGCTTGTGGATTTGTAAAATGCACCTTCAATTAAGTTAATATGGAGAGGTTGAAGCTTTCTCAATTAATATGGTGATTTACATTGTTTAAACCCCATTTGTAAGTTGTACGAATGGTATTTAGGTCTAATTATCATTTATTCTCCATTTCGGCCATGCCTGATGCGTCTTTATCTTAGTTTTGTTAATCAAAACTTCTACAAGTGATGGTAGCCTATGAATCCTGTCTTATGTATGCTTAGCACTGTCATATTCTGGAAATAATTTTTTGTCTTTCATTTGAATTATTTGGCTCTTTTACGTTTATAACTATGGGTTAAACGTCACGATATATACCTGGGTATGATTAGGGTTTTAATGTTATATTATCTGTTCTTTTTTTGTTTCTGTGAGGAGCAGGACTGGAAGTGGCTGGATAAGTGCTTGTGGAGGTAATGGTTTTGCTGGTGGAGGTGGTGGAAGAGTTTCGGTTGATATTTTCAGCAGGCATGATGAACCAAAAATTGATGTTTATGGTAAGACTTCTCCTGTTTTGCCATCATATGACGGAGTTCAGTATATCTTAAGATTGGGAAATTGAGGCTCTGTTTGGTTCAAGAAAATATTTTTTGTTGTTATATTTTATTTTCATTTTTAGAAATTAAATTTCTTTCTTTAATTTCTGAAAATTGATATGAAACATGTTATGGTATCTAATTAGTAAATAATAATTAAATTGAAGTATAATTTTTAGATAAATAACAATGTTATTAATATAATAAAATAAATTTAAACAAACATAAGTGATTAAATAAAAATAAAACAATATTTATTGTTAATAAAATAAAAAATCATTGTTAGAAGGGTTCTGCATTATGGATTTGATATTTAAATGTTGTTCAAAAAAATTGTTACCTTAATATGGACTTGAACCGCGGCCAATTCATCAATTATAATTAAATTTAAAAACAAATCCTTGTTTTCCAGTTTTTCAGAACATTTCTAGTGAAATCAAGGATTTTTCCCTCCTAATTTTCACATATTTTTATTTTTCAAAAATATCTTTTTACAACTAAACATTTTTTCTTTAGTGATTTCCATTTTCTTCTTTCAAGAAAATGAAAATGAATATGACCTCTATTTTCCGAAACCAAACACACCGTAAAGCGTTCCTGTTATAATGTTTTTACAAACACTTGTTTCCTTTAAAGTTTCTAGGAGGAGGGACAATTTTCAGAACCAGTAAACAAAAGATATACAAGATTTTTGAAATGTTGTTTGAAGCACTTTTTGATGATTATAGTACTTTGAACTGTAGGAATGCCTTTTGATGACAACATAAATGAATAACTTTCATGAAAAATGAACTGTTGTTGGATAATAAACCTGCAAAATGCTTATCTTTATAAGCTTTCTGATATATATCCTTTTCTGCTCCCACTTAGCCCATTTATGTGACAGCTTTCTAATCTATTGATTATCATTTTCCAGGAGGAATTAGTCATGGCTGCCAAGAGAATGCTGGTGCTGCTGGAACCCTCTATGATGCTCTGCCCCGTAGCCTTACTGTTGATAATCATAATTTGGCATCAGTTACAGAAACCCTTCTTCTAGAGTTCCCTCATCGACCACTTTGGACTAATGTCTACATTCGAAATTGTGCGAGGGCCACTGTTCCATTGCTTTGGAGTCGTGTCCAGGTTTGAGAATTTGAAGTCTGTATTTTCGTAACGAGATGTTAGAATATATTAACTCTCAGCATTCATGATTGTTACCCTATTTTGTTAGAGGCTTCAGGGTGTGGCTTTTTTTCAAAAATAAATATTTAAGCCAAATGAACTAGGAGTAAATCAAGTTTACTTACCTTTAGTATTTGAAATTCTCTCTTTAAGGTATCCTTTTTCCTTGTATTGAGTTGTTAACCCACTTCTAGTACCTCTTCCTGCATTGTATGTTTCATAAAATTTCAGAAGATATGATTAAGCTTTTCATGAGGAATCTGATTCTAGCATTTTTTTCCTTATATAGGTGCATGGACAGATAAGTCTACTATGCAGGGCTGTGTTGAGCTTTGGGCTAGCACATTATGGGTCTTCAGAATTTGAACTATTGGCAGAAGAACTATTGATGAGTGATTCTGTAATCAAGGTGGCTGATACTTTTTTTTATGAGGAAGTTTTATAATCTTTCTTGTCTCAGTATCAAGATAGCATTGTCCATATTTGCTATTGATTGTCTTTTAACCTCTTATTTTTGTCATACTGCTAAGTCCTTGACTAGTTCACACAACAGAATACCTTTCTTGAAGTAGCTGATTTTATTTTGATTGGAGTTTTATCCATCTGTTGTATCATTGTAGCCATGTATTTCCACTTTCATGTTGTTAACATGTCTTTGTATGCTCTGAATAGAAGCAGCTCTATGATTTCTAATGGGAAGATTATAGATCAGCTATCTCATCTGTTTTCTATTTATATTTGCTTCAGTTTACCCTTTCTGTTCCATTTTTCTATTTAATGATCTCCCTGTTTCTCTTGCATCAGGTCTATGGGGCTTTACGCATGACTGTGAAAATATTCTTGATGTGGAATTCTAAATTGCAAATAGATGGTGGTGAAGATGTTACTGTTGCAACATCATGGCTTGAGGCTAGTAATTTAGTTGTTCTCAAGGTGTTTAACCTTTGCACCTTTGCTCTTTCTGTTGCATGTTTCCCTGGATGTAATTATTCTTGACCAATCCTCCCTACCTCTCTCCTTTTATACCCAGGGATCATCAGTCATTCATTCTAATGCAAATCTGGGAGTACATGGACAAGGTTTATTGAATTTATCAGGACCAGGAGATACAATTCAAGCTCAACGTTTGGTCCTATCACTATTTTACAGTATTAACGTAAGTGTTTATTTTGTTCTGGTTTATGATTGGTCATTCTCAGTTCTAAGTTTATAAATTTTATTGGCTGGTGAATTTCTGACGTGGTTAAAATAAAAGCAAAATTAGTTTGCTGAGAACATTTCTGTTTGGTGGCTAAGGTGCATGACTAGTTAAACTTTTATTGGTTTGGTAGAGTTTTAGGTGACAAAGATGCTTCTCTTGTTCTCCAGTGGTAAATCATTAAGTTTTACTGGTCTATCTAAACTTGCATTTTCATTTGTCATCCATCTGCTTATCTTAAATTTTAATATGGACAATGACTTCTTCATAAGTTTCACCATGATTTGTTATGTTGAGCACAATTAGGGTGTAGGGTTTAGTATATAGTTTTTTTTATGGAAGCCATTTTTGCATGCAAGGGTGACTGGGGATTTAACTGCTATGCTGTTCTTCTTGTCAGAGGATAAGTCGATGTAAATTTCATGTAATTTTTAGTTCTTCTATTGATTTTGTTGCTGCCATATATATGTATCTTGATGCTGATGGATTAGAATTTTTTAATCACCATAAAATGGTTCAATCACCATAACAGCTAAACAGAAAGATGGCGCTCATCTACAGTCTCTTTTATGGTAAATAGTTACAGATGCCATTTACCAGTTTTGATGAATTCTTGCTGCATGGTACATTACTCTGTGCTTGGAGATTTGTATTGATTGTCTTGAATAATTAATGAATTAATTATATCTGTTTTGCATGAAGGTTGGACCTGGGTCTATTTTGCGTGGTCCCCTAGAGAATGCCTCATCTGATGCCATGTAAGTTTTGGTTTTGGTTGTATCACTCTTGTTTTAAGGTGTGTACCATCTTATAAATTGTAATACATCTCACTGTTGTATTTGCATTGCCAGTACACCGAAGCTTTATTGTGAGCACCAAGACTGCCCCATTGAACTACTTCATCCACCTGAAGATTGCAATGTGAATTCAACTCTGTCTTTTACTCTCCAGGTGTTTATTCAATATGATTGTGCAGTAGTGAACCGAGGAGTATGCTTGCTTCTGCTTATTTAACTGTATCATTATTTCGTTTTTTAGATCTGCCGAGTTGAGGACATCACTGTTGAAGGTCTTATTAAGGGATCTGTTGTTCATTTCCATCGGGCAAGAACAGTATCTGTATGGTCTTCTGGAATAATCAGTGCATCTGGGATGGGTATGTTTCTCCATCAATATTTTAGGTTCTATTTTCTTCAAATCTCTCTATCATGTGTGAATGCACCCTTGCATACATGCATGCAAATGAACTCCTCCATGAAACGGTCTTGTCAACCATCATGTCTTGATAGACCTTTTTTGTTCTTGTACAGGATGCATAGGTGGCGTCGGTAGAGGAAACTTTTTATACAATGGTATTGGCAGCGGTGGTGGCCATGGTGGTAAAGGGGGGCTTGCATGTTATAATGATAGTTGCGTTGAGGGGGGTATCCCGTATGGGCATCGTGAGTTGCCCTGTGAACTTGGCAGCGGAAGCGGAAGCGGAATTGAGGGCCCAGATGATTCGACTGCAGGTGGTGGTATTATAGGTAAGGCCGTTGTGTCATTTATTTTCACCAGCTTATATTTTTGGCTCTTGCATTTTAATTTCTGAAGATTTTGATAACAAGTCTTAGCGGTGGTAGAGAAGTTGTTTTATACTTCAGTGTCTGTTTCTCTGAAATGTTTATGGCTAGCTGAATTCTTAATGACCATCCTGGGAAGCTAGAACTTTACTATTACTGGTTGGTTGATTTCAGTTACTGAAATTTATCTTTAATTTTTTCTTATGATTGAAGAAGTTTGATGATTATTTTAGGTTATAATTTACAGTACGGAATGTTGAAAAAATGTGAACAAAGAAAGCCATGGGACCATGTTTTGAGTTTTTGTACTGTCTTTAGACACTTAGATTAGTAGGAAGGATGAAGGAGGAAGGAAAAGAAGTTTGAATCTAATGGCTGAGCTATACAAATTAGCTCGCATACCAAACAGAGTCCTAGTAAATAGCCACTTTATTTAAAATTTGCTTCTTATTTTCTTGAGATTATGTTTGAACAGTGTTTGGTTCCATGGAACATCCGTTGTCAAGTTTGTCTGTTGAGGGTGCAGTGAGGGCCGATGGAGAAAGTTTTGAAGGAACTGTCTGGAAACAAGAGTATTCTGTTTTTAACGACTCAAGCATAGCTCCTGGGGGTGGCTCTGGTGGTACTGTACTTCTGTTTCTGCATACTTTGACTCTTGGCGAATCTGCTATTCTTTCAAGTGTTGGAGGATATGGTAGTTCCAAAGGGGGTGGTGGTGGAGGTGGCGGTAGGATTCATTTTCATTGGTCATACATTCCCTCTGGTGATGTCTACCAGCCAATTGCTAGGGTGAAGGGAAGCATCCATGCTAGGTTTGTTTCCAATGTAATTTATTTTTTCTGGATGCTAGCTTACCTATGGTCTACACATGCAATAACATTTCTAGGTCCTTGGTATGTTGGGCAATCAATTCTCCGGGTGGTGTATTCCAGAAAATGATATTGCACAATAACTGCTAACCACTATGTAGCTTCTTTTTTGTGAACATGGTTATTGGAGAATATAGATTAAGGGATTATATTTTTAAAAAACTTTATGCTATAATGTTTATATCTTTTATTGGTCCTAGGAATCAAATGGTGCAGCTTTTAAGTTTTTTAACTTATCTTGGAACTCACATTTATGAGTATTTGATCATTATATTATATCATTGCCTTGAAACACCTGGATGGAACTAATCAGTATCTTGATTAAATGGTTTTAGTGGACAATGTTTACAAGAGGTAATATGTTACATTCAGCATGATCACTGCATGCTGAAAGGACATCTTAGTTTGCTGTTTTCTTTAACTAGAAACTATGTTGCTGCCTTCTAGTTTTCCCATGGTTAAATCTTGTTGCTAGACGTGTCTGTTGGGCAGGTCAAGCTGGTTTTGGATCAGGCCAATTTGGGTTGGGTTAATCAAGTTCTAAAATTATCGGTTATTTTGGATTTGGATCATTTCAGGGGTCAATCATTTTGGGTTCAAGTTGCTTGGGTTTAGGCCATTCAATTTTTTGGGTCAAATCATTTTCGGTTACATTTTCAGGTCTTTTGGGTTTGAGTAATTTCCGGTTTTGGTTGTTTTTGGGTTTATGCTCTTGACTTTTTTCTTGTCAAATCAGGTTGGATTGGGTATAGATTTGGGTTAATCAAATCTAGTTTTTGAGTTTGGGTCAGAATTGACAAGTTTACTTTTACTAGATGCTTGTGTACAAGTTAGTCATCTTGATAACCTGGTGATGTGTTGATTATTTTTACAGGGGAGGACTAGGTAGAGACAAGAGTGGTGTTGGAGAAAATGGAACTGTGACTGGTAAAGCTTGTCCAAAGGGGCTTTATGGGACATTTTGTGTCGTAAGTAGGCAATTCTGTAGCATTTGAAAATTTTCAGATTCTTTTTGTTTAACATTGCATATGATAGTTGGTGCTAACCTTTTAATTGAAGACCCCAGATCATTAAAATATTTCAACAAACAAATTCACATGAATTCTATATTGAATTGTTTCCACTTTTTAAGGAGGGCAGTTCTATCCAGTCCACTTCTTCTTTCTGAATTAACGGGCAATTTATTACGAATGAAACTTCTTTACCGAGTATATTTTGTTCTGATAGTATGTAACTAACATAATGCTGTCCTCCAAATTCGTTGGAGCAAGTCTTATCTTTCATCTCTTTGTATTAGTATGTAAAATCTTTTTTCTTCATTTTAACTGATACAAATTGGGTTAATACTTTCAGTTGTTGAGTTTGTTAACTATTTATGTTGTCTAGGAATGCCCTGCTGGTACTTACAAGAATGTCACTGGATCTGATCGTTCTCTCTGTCATCGTTGCCCTGCTTCTGAGCTTCCCCATCGTGCCATTTATATTGCTGTACGAGGTACATTCAGATGCTGTCTTTATGGAGTGGATTTTATCTGATATGAGATTCAAATGGCATACTGCTTTTATACTGCAGTTTTTGGAATTTTTGTACCGTCTTTAGACACTTAGATATCACGTGCTATTTAACAAAAATTAATTTCAATTTTTTTTTCTTCAGAATTTTAATTAATATGCAAGACTTCCTCCTTCACAGGTGGTAACGCTGAAACACCTTGTCCTTATGAATGCATTTCTGACAGATATGACATGCCACACTGTTATACAGCTCTTGAAGAGTTAATTTACACATTTGGAGGACCTTGGTTATTTTCTCTTCTACTTGTTGGTCTGCTCATCCTCTTAGCATTGGTGCTTAGTGTTGCACGCACGAAATTTGTTGGGGTTGATGAACTACCTGGCCCTTCTCCCCCTCAGCATGGTCATCAGATAGATCATTCTTTCCCATTCTTGGAGTCATTAAATGAGGTATAATTTTTCTATATTGATTCTTTTTTTATTTAATAGAATTCCTGGCCTTCTATGCTGTTGTTGGTATTTTTGTTATTATTATTATTTTCTTCATACAGATTCCTTGTTCTTTTGAAAATTATACCCCCTTGTTGCCTTCAATTGTGCCTTCTTTTCTCCCATTTCAGGTAATGGAAACAAACAGAGCTGAGGAGTCCCAGAGTCACATCCACAGAATGTATTTCATGGGTCCTAATAGTTTCAGTGAACCTTGGCATCTGTCTCACACTCCTGCAGAAGAAATAAAGGAGATTGTGTGAGTATATTTTTAACTTTTCTGTTGAATTGTTTTCATGCTGCAATTTGTAATCTTCCATCATGCTGCGTACTGGGTTTTATTAATATTTAATTATGATTGTTATACATTGAATTTACGTCCTTGCCCTGGCAGATATGAGGGTGCATACAGCATATTTGTGGATGAGATTAATGCAATAGCTGCCTACCAGTGGTGGGAAGGTGCAATTTACACCATTCTCTCTATTCTTGCATATCCTGTTGCTTGGTCATGGCAGCAATGGCGCCGAAGAATGAAATTGCAACAATTACGTGAGTTTGTGCGATCAGAATATGACCATGCTTGCTTACGTTCTTGCCGTTCTAGGGCTCTCTATGAGGGGATTAAGGTCACTATTTACTTCTCTTGGTCTAACTCATTTACTATTGTGACCTTTCTTTTAACTTGATTTACATCTCTTAGTTGTTTTAGCTCCATCATTTTTCTGTTTTCTGACCACCATCCTTTTGTAAATAAACTATTTTGACATTTTTGAGGATCGAGATAGATCCTTCTATGCTTTGAGCTCTTTCTAGTTTGATTGTTAAACATTTTTATTTTCTCATTCTTATGCATATCACCTAGAGGCAGAGTAGATAAACTTCCTGTCTGTTCTTGTGTGATATCCTGATGTTCTCATCAGTTTGGGATTTAAAAAAAAAAAGTTTTCAGTTCAATTTGCTTTATAAAGAAGATACCAGATTTTGTTTCCAATTGACGAGAACAAAGTAATACATTGTTAGATGTAGGCTACATAGCTACATTTTTGCATGTGAAATGATTAACCAAGTGCAAAGTATATCATCAAGTTGAGCTAGTGCTATATCTGGCAATATAGTTGCTTTGAGTCAAAAAGGCAGAGTAGATAAACTTCCTAGCTGTTCTTGTGTGATATCCTGATGTTCTCATCAGTTTGGGATTTTAAAAAGAAAAAGTTTTCAGTTCAATTTGCTTTATAAAGAAGATACCAGATTTTGTTTCCAATTGACGAGAACAAAGTAATACATTGTTAGATGTAGGCTATATTGCTACATTTTTGCATGTGAAATGATTAACCAAGTGCAAAGTATATCATCAAGTTGAGCTAGTGCTATATCTGGCAAAATAGTTGCTTTGAGTCCAAAAGGCTAAAAAAAGGGACACCATCATAACAGGCCTTACAATTTAAAGTTTTTGGAATTTATGCATTAACTCTGTACACTCTTTTAACAGTTCTTCAATCTTGATACGAGAGTGGTTAAAACCCAATCTTTTAGTGCAGCTTCAAGCTTGAAATTCTGGTATTTGATCACTGTAGGTATCTGCAACTTCTGATTTGATGTCGGCTTTTGTGGACTTCTTCCTTGGTGGAGATGAAAAGAGAGCAGACCTTCCCCCTCGCCTCCCTCAAAAGTTCCCTATGGCTATAATTTTTGGAGGTGACGGAAGTTACATGGCTCCATTTTCCCTTCAAAATGATAACATTCTTGCCAGTCTTATGAGTCAGGTTATTTCTCAGATTTTAACCATGTAATTGGTGAAAGGTAGGTTTCATCTTGCAAATTTTAGTTTTAATGGAGTTATGTTAATTATTTCTTACAGTTGGTGCCCCCTACAACTTGGTACCGACTGGTGGCTGGTTTGAATGCACAATTACGCTTGGTTTGCCGTGGATGGCTGACAGTAACATTTCGACCTGTCCTGCAATGGCTTGGAACACATGCTAATCCTGCTTTGAGGAACCATGGTGTACGCATTGAGCTTGCCTGGTTTTGCAGTGCACCTGGTGGTTATTGCCAGTACGGACTTTTGGTGTATTCTGTTGAAGAGGAAAATGGACATATATCGTTGGGAAATACCAATGGAAGAGTCAGAACTGAACTACATTCAAGGTAATACATCTGTGTTTTGTGCACCATTTTTTGTCTGAACTTGGACGTTCAATTTCATGTTGTTGGTACCAAAGTCATTTTGGCATATTTTGATATACCTCAGCACTGGAATAGGATGAGCTGTAGGGAGTCCCAGACAGAAGCACGAGGAACTTAGTTTAAGAGTAGTTATTGTTTTAGTGTCTGATGGAAAGAAATTCAGATTCTTTTCAAATGTCAGTGTGCACTAGCACGCATATGATGGAATCATTTGCTGCAATTATATGACATTTAACCTGGTTACTTTCCTATGTCCTTCAGCTTGAACACCACATACATGCAAAATCAATCTGATTATCCAAGAGAAGATGCACTTTTAACCCTAGGCAATGAAGGTTTTGCAAAGCAGAAGAGTTACGGAGAGCTTATAGATGCTAACAGCTTACAAAAGCTTGAGGATAAGAGATATATCTTTTACCTTCTCCCGTTTTTAGTTCATAATACTAAACCTGTTGGTCACCAGGTAGCTCACACAAATTTTAGTTTGCATTAATTTTTATTAACAAATCTTTCAGTAACACCTTGTTTACAATTGCAGGATCTCGTTGGCCTAGTCATATCAATGCTACTTTTAGGAGATTTTAGCTTAGTGTTGCTTACATTCCTCCAGTTGTATTCAGTATCATTGGTGGATGTGTCTCTGGTTTTGTTTATCATACCTCTCGGCATTCTTCTTCCATTTCCTGTTGGCATAAACGCTTTATTCAGTCATGGGCCAAGGCGTTCTGCAGGTCTTGCACGTTTCTATGCTTTATGGAACATAACATCCTTGATTAATGTTGTAAGTTCTGGAATCTTTTAATGAAAATTTTACTTGATTAAACTGCTGCTTGTTTTGGGTTTATTTTCCTACAATTCTTTGACAAAGTGTAAGCTTGATATACTTGTTGCTTGTTTTCCTACAAATCCTATAGAGGTACTCCTCAAGTATTGGAAATCCATAACTAGTATACATTAATTTCAGAAGTAACTATATTGCAAAAGGGTTGATAATGATGAATCTAAATAGCATTCATACCCCAATTCCCCTCCCCCTGCTTTTCTTGCTCCTATCAAGTGATATTTAATGACTAGATGAATTGTTTTTTCCCCCTCCCAATTATCTTATCTTTTTACTCTAATATTGTCTCATCTTTCATCAGGTTGTTGTGTTTCTTTGTGGGTATATCAACTATAACAGTCGGTCATCATCGAGTATAAGAACTCCAAGCCTTCAGCCGTGGAATATTAACATGTAAGTTGATGTTTTAGCAGTTGCAAAGGAAATTTTAACTGTGATAAAATTCTAGCTTTAAACATGGGTGTGGGTTTTGGATGCAGGAACGAAAGTGAACGGTGGATTTTTCCTTCTGGATTGGTTTTGTGTAAACTTTTCCAATCACAACTTATAAATTGGCATGTTGCGAATCTGGAGATTCAAGATCGCTCATTGTATAGTGATGATTTTGAGCTATTTTGGCAGTCATGACTCATCAAGTCAAACACACACTTACATGTTAACAAGGTTCTTTTGTTCAATTTTTTTTGTTCCATTTTTTGCATGTAATTCGAAGTGTAACAAAGTCACTTCTTGACTCAGTAGAAGAAATAGGAACAGAGGAGAAAAGAAATCGAAAAATAAATATTAGGGACATAGTGTGATGATGGCATTCATTCATGTAAGTTCTCAATGTTTTCCTTATAATTTTGGGAGTTCCAAATTCCAATGTAAATAACCAATTGGGGTATATACTAATGCTTTAGAGAATTCATTTGTGTGATCTTTTTGTGCCAAGTTCACAATCTTGTTTCATTTCTTGAAACTTCTTAGGCCAGGAACACTACAATATTACAATCTATAGTTTCTTTCTACATTTAAGAAGCCCCTTTTTCCAAGTGAATCAATTTCTCCTCTAGGTTATGCACAACCGACGTGACCATCTTAAAATGGAAAGAGTTTAATCTATTCACAATCCCTATTCTTGGGATTCACAAGATTAATAAAATAAAATAAAAAAAGAGAGTTTAACATTAGGGTGCTAAGCAACTTCTTTTCTTTGTATATTACCGTTGAGTTTGATAAGACGAACATAAGATTCAAGAACTGAGACACCATATGGCCAGAATGCAAGTTGATACGAAAATTGTACACAAACTAATGGCAATAATGTAAAGCTAAAGTAATGAAGAGCGCATGGCTGGATTGTTTAATTGGAGTCTAGGGTAGCCATTGGTTCTTTTGTTTTGTTTCAGTTCTGTTTTCGCTTGCTTCAGATTTAGGCCCTTCTTAGATATCTTTCCAGCGACCCCATTATTTAGGTTTTTTCGGGGCTTTTAAAATTGGTTTGCACTGCTGCGAGGAAAACAGAGATTCAAGCTGAGATCGATCGGTGGGTCGGACTCTATTAATTCATCTGAACATTATAACACGCGCTGATGATTTCACGTAGTCCAAAGTCGCTTGTCTGATAGCTATTTAAATATCTTCCTTATTATTTAATCCAAAAAAACCCTGGTTTTTGCATCATCTAAATGATGTAACTGAACTTCGAAACTCAAACTCTATTGCTTTAACACAATGAGAAACTTATTAACAGAGAAACGAGATTCTGAGCTACAATGGAACCCTGCTAACACCACGAAGCTTAGAAAACAGATGGTTTACGATGCATGCATGCATGCAAATTTGATCAAACAAAGACAACAACCATGCCTTAAGGCTTAAACTAATAATTATTACTATGGTTCAACTTCAAGATCGTTCCCCTTGTGCAACCTCCAGAACTTATGCTTCACATAGTGGGCATACTCCTTAGCCTTCTCCGTCACACCGCTCGTCATACTTGCAAGCATATCCCTTGCATAATCAAGCTTATCCGCACCTAGTGGGTGCTTCCCTTGCACGTAATTATAGATCCACGATAACGCGATGATGGCTCCCACGCCACACCCGCCAGAAAACAAGAACCCAGTAATCACCAAGAAGATGACTATGGCAGAGGGGACTAGAACTGTACTAAACAACACCATAACTGGCGTCGCCATAATCAGGGCAATCACAGTCCAGGTCAAGGTTAATCCTGACAAGAAAAGCAACGTTGCACTCAGTGTGGTTGCTGTTAAAAACTTGGCCGTCGGCCGAGATGATGGAACTGACTCGTACAGCTTCTGAGTCATGGGTTTGTTTTGATCATTCGACATGATGAACGATCCTGATCGTACAACAGAAAAAGAAAAAGGAAGTGAGAAAAATGAAAGAGGGTTGCAGAGCTGAAGAGAGAACCGTGGTGGTGGCAGGCATTATAAGGAGGGAGGTGAAGTGCATATTTATGGTTGTATTTACTATTTTTTAAAAAATATTTTTTAATATTTAAACTTTTAATATTAAACTTATAACATACGTGCGTATCGTATATCTAGAAATGTGTAATTTTGTGGGTGGGTCTGGGCAGTGTGGCGCGTGTTTGGTCGAGCACCACTGCATGGGTGGGAGTTGATGAGGATGTGACCCATGCTTCGGGGGGTTTTTTACCCAATTGGGTTAAAAAAAAATTAAAATACCAAAATAGGGTGTCAGATACATTATTTACAGAAATATGTTGTTTTTTTGGATCGAGCCTACCTGACAGGCGCGACCCATTTTTTTAATAATATAATTTATTATTTTTTAAAATATTATTTTTTATTATATTTTAATAATTTTTAAATTTTTAAAATTCAGTCGGGTCAAAACCAGGTCGAGCCAGACCCGGAGGCGCGACCAGTCGCTCCTGCTGCAGAGGCGTGACCAGTCGCTCCTGCTGCAGAGGCGCGACTCCCCTGCAGCCCGCCACGTGTCCCTGCCCCCACCCCCGGCCCTGCACCCTCCCATGCCACCCGAGAGAAAAGAAAAAAAAATTATTAAGTTTAATAATTATTTAGGGTTTTTTTACTAAAATAAATTTTAAAAAATTATTTATCAAATAGGTTGTCAGTCCAATTATATACGAAAATTGGGTTTTTTTTCATTCGCGCCTATCTGACAGGCGCAAATGATTATTTTATATTAATTTTTTAAATAAAATATTATTTATTTAAGGCGCAAATGACAGGCGCCTATCTGGTGACTAATGGATGCCAAGAATGGCATCCGATAAAGTGCCCAAGACTGCAGCAGTATAAGGCATCCGCCTATGTCCATCGCAGAAGGATCTGTCGTCCGACAAAGTTCGCGGTACAGCGTGGCTAACACTGCAAACCCCCAACTGTATGAACGCGTGTTATGCAAATTAGACAGTAGCGGTAGGTACATCAAACTGACCTCACTGCCGTGTGAATCCGGCACGAGTACACCTCCTATAAGGTGCATAATGTAACCTCAAGTGGCCTGCATAACCTCCAATTCAGTGGCAGTATTAGGCAAATGCTCAAAATTGGCCTTTAGCCATGAAAACCGCAATGTGGCAAATTTCCCCTCACTTGGGGAGTGTCCAAGTAACTCGTAGCAAAGGCGAGCCGGCCTCGAGATCGAACTTACGCCCGTGACCACGTTCCCGTTGATGGGGAGCCCTAGCTGTACTGCAACGTCCTCTAAAGTTATGGTGCACTCCCCACACGGCAAATGAAATGTGTGTGTCTCCGGACGCCATCGCTCGACTAAAGCAGAAATTAAGTCATATCGCAGATCAAAAGTCCGGATCAATGCTGCTGATCCGAACCCCGCTAACTCTAAGAACGGTATTACGCGTTCATCTGGCTGAAACCCTACATTATAAATACGACCCCTCAATACGCGGTACTCGACCTGAGATTATTATATTTACGAAATGATTAATACAATATAATTTCATTCAACAAATAATGTGACTATCAAATAAAATTTTCATTACCATCTCATTAGTGTTACTCGATATGTGACCCTTATTTTCATTATCAATCAACGAACCCATTTGCTGCAAATCTGCAATTAAAATTATCAAATAAATAAAAATTATAAATTTACATTATATCAAAATTACATTAAAATTTCTTACTCTCTTCAGAATTATTTAATTCTATTTCTTACTCTCTTTAGATCGTTTATTCAACATCTTTCCATATTCAAAGTAATTTATTTCTCATATACTCACTTTCAAATAGTCAATTATGCATCTATTCAACCGCAAAGTACTACATTACTTCCAATCATAAAGCCAAATGCATTTAACATATCATTTATATTAATGTGTTTAATTCTTTAATATATATTAATTCTCTTGTTATGTGTTTTATACAAGTTAAAATATAAGCATAATTTATTAATAGTCTATTTTACTCTTAAAATATTTTATTTTTTCCTTAAGTTTTGATTAAATTTTTATAAAATTTAAAAGAATTATTTTTTTAACACTTTACATAGGTAAATTTAATTAATTTTAAAAGTTTGAAATTAAATTAAATTATAATTTAAGAATATTTGAAAAGATTAACTCTCAAGTTTATACATTTTACATAGGTATAAATTTTTATTTTATTTTTTAGAATGTATGAGCCACTATATTTCTCACTTTTTGTTAACAATGAAGTGAATGCTAGTAAAGTTTTTTTAAAATAAAATACAAAAAATATTGATTCCAAGTAAATCCGGAAATGGACAGTAACTGGCAAAATATTGATTTTTTTATATATTTATTTAAAAGGGAGGTTGCCATCAAGCTATCAAAATCGAGCATCAATGGCAAAATAATGAGGTTTTTTACCCAACTAGATTAAAAAAAAAATTAAAACACCAAAATAGGATGTTAGATAAAAGTAAAACAAAAATCATGGACTTGAAAATTCAACAAAAAAAAAGTTTAAATTAAAAAACAAATAAAGCAAGACTTAACAAGTAGTATTAAAAACAAAAACAAAAATTAGCAATTAATAAACTATATTCAAGCACAATAATTACATAACACTCTTAAATTACTAATATTTTTCTTTTTTAGAAATGTAATTTTTTTAAATTTTAAAATAATTACAAATACTAAAAATTATCACATAACACTAAACTACTAACATTTTAATCTTAAAATAATTATAAAAAAATTACTAACATTTTTCTTCTTTCTCCTCCTTCTCCTTCTTCTTCTTCTTCTTTTTCTTCTTCTTCTTTTCTCTCTTTGCTGCTGCATTCAAAAAATTGGGGGACCGGTGCTTATATGGTCCCCCATTACAAAATTTTATTTTTTTCTCTCTGTCTCTACAGGTGGCATGGGGGGTGGGGGGCAGGGACACGTGGCGGGCTGCAGGGGAGTCGCGCCTCTGCAACAGGAGCGACTGGTCGCGCCTCCGGGTCTGGCTCGACCCGGTTTTGACCCGACTGAATTTTAAAAATTTAAAAATTATTAAAATATAATAAAATAATAATATTTAAAAAAAATTATATTATTAAAAAAATGGGTCGCGCCTGTTAGGTAGGCTCGACCCAAAAAAATAACCCATTTCCGTAAATAATGTATCTGACACCCTATTTTGGTATTTTAAATTTTTTTTAACCCAATTGGGTAAAAAACCCCACTCCATTGGGCTGGTTTAGTAACGGATCCTTTTCTGTTCGTAAGTAGGCGTGCAGTTCGATGCACTGCACTTTTTCTTTTCTTTTTTTTTTCTGAGACCTTTCTTTATTCAGAAATGACAATTTGTACCAAAATAAACCCCGATTAGTCAAACCATAAGGAAGGATTAAAACAAATCCATTTTTTAAACGGAAGATAATTTTTTATTACTGTTGTTTTCCTTCTTAAATAGTGGATCCTAAAACTTAAAATTTATTTTTTCACCATTTAGTAAATTTATCATTCTTTGTTTGGGGTTGAATTTAACAAGTGTTTTGCTTCTTTTTTTCTTTAAGTTAATCATTCTTATATTAGGGCATGAGTTATTTTTTTATTTTAAATTAATCTTTGACTTTGACAATTATTCTTATATTAAGGTTTAAATTATTTTTTTAAGAAAATACCAAAGACTAGCTTAAACTCAAAAAAATTCAAAATTTAACGTGAAAACAATTATTAAATTCATAGATTAACTTAGATAAAAAAGATCAAACCCTAATACAGAAATAATTACTTAACTTAAGTCTCGATGTGAGAACAATTGTCAAATTAAAAAAACTAACTTCTATAGAAAAAAACTTATGAGTTTTATCGAGTTGAAACCTAAAAAATGAATTAACCCTTCCTTAAAAAAACTTAAATCTTTTTTAGGACCAAAAACCTTTTTATGACAAAAGTCTTTTTGTTTTTTTTCTTCTAAAATACTATTAAAAAAGTCATTATTTACTTAAACAATACTATTCTTTTTTTTACGAAAATAACATAAGAGACGAAAATTAAACATCGATTTAAGGTTGAATCTAATACAGTTAGTAATTTTAGATTTAAAGATATCTCGAATCACTAAATCGATAATCATCATGCTGATTTAGGGAAATTAGAGCTCATGTGCAACTATTGATTTGGTGAATTGAGATCCCATTAAATCCAAAACTCCTAACCGTCCTATAAATGCCAACTCCCCCTAACCTCTATAACTACATCTCAACTCCACACCAAATTATTTTCAAAACCCCCGCTCTCACTCTTAAAATATACAAAAATAACAACACCCCTAAACTTAAATCACCTTTAAAAACCCTAAAACCATCCAAAAAAAATACATAATTTTTTTACAAGCCAATAAAAGCTAGATTTTATTAACAAATTTTAGTTGTAATTTATTTTAAATATAATTATTTTATTTTTAATTATGTTCTAAATTTTTATTTCTAAGTCTGGAGTCTTAAAGTGATAAGGTAAGTGCCTATACAATTGATCTCAATTTAATTTAAATTAAAAATTATTTTTATTGAATGATATGTTAATTTTTATTTAAAAATGTAAATAAATCGTATGTTATTTATAGTGATTATTACATCTGTACAATAAGTAGGGAATAATGTAAGAATGATGCTATTATGTGTTTAAATGATATAAATATTGTTATATATTCACATTTAGTAAATATTGAAATAAATTTATTGGTGTATAAATTTTTCCTATTTAATTCTTAAAGTTATATAATTTTTAATTCAAGGTTTAGGGCTATTATGTTAAAGAATAGTTGTTTTATAGAAAATGTGTATTTTTAAGTAATTATTAATTAGTAAATATATGTTTAGAGTTTAGGCGAGAAAAATGTATTTTTAAAATGTTGGGTTTGTCCAAAATAGGGTCAAATTTTTTAATATAAGATAATACATATCAAACATTAACCCTGATTCTCTAGACTTAAATTATATAAACCCCCACCGCGATTTTTGATTTAATCTACTTACAAAGTTTAGGAATAGAGTTGATAAAATCGACTAGAAACCTACATCTAAATTGCTCATCCATAGAAAATAAGGACTAATTAGATTTCTCTTATGGATATGGTTACTAATAATCAAGTGGGAAGTCCTCTTTGCACCATCATTGGCTATGACCTTTACAAATTATTTGATTAAGTTCTCTTATAATTTTATTCAAATTCTCTTATTAGAATATATCATCAACCACAAACTATCCAATCAAATTTTATGTTCGACATATATAAATGTTTCTCTTAGTAAATAATATTTTTGAACTTCTCACCTAACACCATTATTATATGTCCAGATTAATTCCTGCATAATGTTGTTGACAACAATTATGTGGGCAACAACATAGTTGTTGTTGGGGTCCATCCTAAAAATTTTAAATTTTTTTATCAAATTGTCAGCAATTTCTTATTGTTATTTAGTTCTTATCTTTTTTCACAGATAATTGTAGCTATTTTTCTCTATACAAAAAAATTATAAAGCATTGTATTTATTAAGATATATATCTTAACCCTATAACATTTGACCACTTTAAGAAATTTCGAACCCTACTATCTCGTGTCACAAACAATTTCTCATAATATAACTATATTCTATTTGTAAATCTAAAATCATAATATAATTACCTTAAAAAATTTTCTTACCTTTTTATTTTGGAACTTTTCCCTTCTAACTTCGACCCTAAGAAAAAAATATTACTTTCACTCATTAATATATAACATTTTAATTTCCTCATATTATCTAGCTATATTATTTTTTTATATCATTTGAGAAAAAAAACTTAAATAACATTTATAATTTTTCATATTTTTTACTTTAATAATTCGATTATTGATGAAAAAAATAAAACATTTAAAATCTATATATTAATGTAACATTTACAATTTCATATGTTTTCTACTTAAACTATTTTCTTTTTACTTAAAAAAAAGTTTAAAAATATTCATAAAAAATAAAGTATAAAAACATTTATAATTTAAATCTATGGATAATAATAAATTTTTTTATCAAAAAACTAGTAATTAGTTTTCACCTCGAAATATTAACCCTCATTCTCTAAGCAAAACTATCTCCGAACAAATTTAGAAGCTTTATTAACTCTCTGCTTTAATTTTTTCCCTTCAATCACTTAACTCAAATTTTTTTTCAAAAACAACTCTTAATTTTTTTTTCAAACTGATACAAATGGTCCCAAAAAGTTAGGGGTTTTTAAGGATCCATGTGTCTAATAGGTCTATTAATCTTAGACCTTTAGCTATGTCAATGCAGGAAGAGCAAAGATTCCTTGCTTTCTAGGGAACCAAAATTAACATGACAACTGTTGATTTAAGCTCCTTAGGCAACAAGGAGACTACTGATTTGGTCTCCCTAAGCAATAAAGAATCTTTGGTTGGTGTATCGATATAACAATGTATAAGAAACACAAAATTAGTATGACGATTGTCGATTTGGGATCCCAATGAATTAGCTGCATCAAATTCAACCCAAAATCTACAACCGTCATGCCAATTTGAGGTTCAATTTTCATCTCACATGTTATTTTGGTAAAGAAAATCCTGTATTATTTAAGTAAATAATTTTTTGGTATTATTCCGGAAAAAACCCAAATCTTCGCCATCTAGTTTAATGCTTTAATAGACAATGATCCATAGGCCCAAGCATCACCTGACTTATTTAGGGCCTTACTTAGCCCATATCCATAGGCGACATGACAGCCTCGTGTGACTCTGTAGCCTCTTGTTTCTAACTAGGAGACGCTCCTCCGATTCTCGGATCGGAAAATTTTGAAAAAGCATTCCATGTGCACTATTAAGTAATTCGACCGTTGGGAATGGGGCCCTCCTCCGATGCCACTCCAAATCCACATTCCATAACAACTTTTTTATTTTTGTCTTTTTCTTCTTTTACCTTCTCCATCAAATAATAAATTTCATATAGGTCTTTTTCTAACTCGGCCTTTCCCTCTTTCCCATCAACAACAACAACAACAACAAAATCTTTGCCCTTTTTTTTTTCTTTCTAAAACAATGGCGATCGCTCAGACCAACTCTCAACAACAAGAGAAGGTTAAGATTTTTTTTCCCCTCATTTTATCCCATTGTTTTTCTTGGGTAAATAGTTTCATTTTTCTTTTTCTGTTTTTCATTCTTCAAGAACCAAACAAAGCTCAATTTTCAGTCTAATTTTCTTTTATGGAAGATATAAAGTTTTGAGAAGGGTTTTCTCTTTATAAGAAGGGTTCAATTCCCAACAGGGTTGAGTGCTAGGGTTCTAATGGTAGATTTTGGAATTTTTTAAATCTTATGTCTGCTGCTATCTAGGATTAGCGGATTTTAAAAAAATTGGGAACGGAACGTTGTTGATATGGTTATCTTGTTTTGAACCAATGCTGGGATTTTAATTTGTTCATATTAAAATTTTGACAGGTTTCTTCAGAGGCTTCAGCAGGCGAAAAGAAAAGATGGACGCTTAGCGATTTTGACATTGGAAAGCCGCTTGGACGAGGCAAGTTTGGTCACGTTTATCTAGCTAGAGAAAAGAGGGTTTGTTTCTTTCACCTTTTCTTTTTATGGATCCTTTTTTATTTGCGTTAAGAAATACGAGGAAAATTTAAGATTGCAATTTTGAAGTTCCTCCAACGTTGGCATATATTCGTATAATGAGGATGATTCAATGTTACTTGTGGAACAGAGCAATCATATTGTAGCACTCAAGGTGCTTTTTAAAAGCCAACTCCAACAATCTCAAGTTGAACATCAGCTACGTCGTGAAGTGGAAATACAAAGTCACCTGCGCCATCCCAATATATTGAGGCTTTACGGTTATTTCTATGATCAGGTATAATGGCCTATATCAATGCTTCCATGTCTATAACTTAATTGAAATGAATTAGCATTTGTTTTTCCTGAACACCAACTTTTACAGAAACGTGTTTACCTGATACTGGAGTATGCAGCCAAAGGTGAACTTTACAAGGAACTACAGAAATGTAAATACTTCAGTGAAAGACGCGCGGCTACGGTGAGTAGTTTGGGTTTTTGGAAAATTGGTTCTTGTGATAGATTGTAATGATTGACTATTTAAACCCCCCCCCCCACAAAAAAAAAAAAGAGAGGCTAATTTGATGCTTATGTTGTTTGTCCTAGTATGTTGCATCTTTAGCTCGGGCACTGATTTATTGCCATGGAAAGCATGTAATACACCGAGACATCAAACCTGAGAACTTGTTAATTGGGGCACAGGTGATTCCTACGCCATTGGCTGTACTCATTATTTGGTTTTTTCAGCTAATGTTTTATAGTGCTAATCTTGTATCAACTGGGGATCCCTTTTCAGGGTGAACTTAAGATTGCTGATTTTGGATGGTCAGTACACACATTTAACCGTAGGCGGACTATGTGCGGCACGCTTGATTATCTTCCTCCTGAAATGGGTATGTGGCTAACCATTGAAACTAAGTGATTAGCTGTAATGCCCCATCAGTTGTCCTTTTATGATCAAGCAGTTTTAGGTTCAGACTATACCCATTTTGTGTCAAAAATGTTAACTTTTATAGGTGCTGGAAACAATTAGAGTAAGGAAGAAAACTAAATTTCACTTTCACCTTATTTTTTATGTTCTCCACAGTTGAAAGTGTAGAGCATGATGCTAGTGTAGACATTTGGAGCCTTGGTGTGTTGTGCTATGAATTCCTATACGGAGTCCCTCCTTTTGAAGCCCAGGAACATTCAGACACTTACCGAAGGTAAGTTTCAGCTCTAAAACAAAGACAAAAATGATGACATCTTTTGGTTAGATGCATATATAAATGATGTGCCATACTTTACCTTGTCCACAGGATTGTGCAAGTGGATCTCAAGTTCCCTACTAAGCCAATAGTTTCATCTGCAGCTAAGGACCTCATTAGTCAGGTATCTTTTGTTGCCTTTTTTAACTTGCAATTAACAACGTTTAATACATATTCTAAGCCTATATAACTTTGCGTACAGATGCTTGTCAAGGATTCTTCACAACGGCTGCCATTGCATAAGCTTCTTGAGCACCCATGGATTGTTCAGAATGCTGACCCATCTGGCATCTATAAAGCTTAAAATACATACATTTTTTCCTCTAAATTCTTTTTTGCGAGGATAATTGTGCAAGATGGTTCAAATTAAATGTTCTGGTTCTTGACTCCATGAATCCTAACTTTGCATGCATGTGTATCCAAGCTTTGTACCAATAACAATATCTGTTTGTTAACTCTATTGTAATTCATTTGTATGTTAAATTACTATGATTTGTTGTTTAGAGATTTTAACTCTTGATTCGTAGTTTGTTCCTCATTGAGGTGAAGAGAAAGGATTGTATGGAAATCACTTCCAATCAAATCATGCCACCGTTCCTCCCACATTTGCTCTACAAATTTTTCATACATAATTTTGCACTTGCAATAATAATAATATCATAAAATAACTCAGAAAAAACAATCTAATCTAAGCTTTCCAATTTTTTCATACATAATCATGCATATTCAACTATGACCATGACAATAAACAGTAGCTTTCAAAATGGAAACCATGTTGTAACCATACAAGGCTAAAATCGCTACTCTATCTCCAAAGTTTATGCTTGCATTAACGTTAGCCATTATTGGTAATTTGGCAGGCTATAAAAGATGATGTGATGGATATTACAATATCTGATGCAACTTCCATGACATACAGGGCTTGTCTTCAGGTATTGACTATTCTGTCTTTACAGTTTTCTCCATCCAACTTGCAGGTAAGCAGGTTGTTCCTTTTTCTTGGCTGGTTAGCAAAGTTATAAGGAAAATCATGAGAAAGAACATATTTTGTTGAAACAAAAAATCAGTAAGGACAGCCGATGCAACTATTAAAAGCATAGTTGCATGGTGATCATTGGTTTGCAAGTAAAACCATATTTAAACCTATGGATATGCTGCTTCAATGCAAAACTACCAAGATTCTGCTGTTTCTTTTCCTTGGTTTCCGTCTCGAATAATTTGGAGTGATACCAAGGTACCATGTTGAAATTTTTACGTATTCTATAAAATTTAAAATTAAATTAGTTAATATGAGTCGAAACTCATCCAAAATTCAAAATAATGAAAACAATCCTATATAAGAAATAATGCAAACAGGAAATATTAGTGAAATCAAACCATTTGCCACTTTTGTCCACGATCAAAGTTGCTTTATGAATCGGTCATAGACTCGTACACCCATGTACATGACACGTTGTCAAGAATATGGTGTGGCACCCCCTTATTGGACTCATCCGTTTGTCACCTTGAATTATCGGTATACGCCACATCAATCAATCCATTAAGATGGCGCCACCGAATATTTTCCTCCAGGCAATACCCAAAATGCCATCGTTTCAACGAGGCAAATATGAACAACGTTGTACTGTCTCGAACTCTGCTGACAGACCATTATAAACACGCAAAAATGACAGATGGCCTGCCTCCATGTAATGACGGTGCTACTTGATTTGTCCGTGACGATTGGTAACGACCTCCATGTTACTGTGAACGTTTTATTAAGTCCTTTCATGTTTTCATTTTTGTTCATTTAAAGTCCTTTCACCTTCGTAAAATTTTTTGAGGGTCACCTTCGTATAATTAAAAGTACTGAAAGGAGATAATTTTGGAGAAGGTCGTCGAATCAAAGCTTTAATTTGATAAAATGTCGTCTCCTTCAGAGTAAGATTTTGAGTATTTTCCTTTTGTTTCCCCTCTCATTTTCTCTCTACGTTTACTTTTACAATTGTCGCAATATTCGAGCCTTTTATCATCAACATTTTTTTTATTATTTTCCTGCATGATTTCTGAGAATTTCTCGCTAACTAATTTACGCTTTTTATTATTATTAATTTTAATTTTAATTTTATGTCCTGATTAATTGCATTTTTCTTTTGGTTATCTTGTGTTTGGCTGCCTAGAAAATTAAAAGAGAACAGAATATAGCAGTTGTTAAATAAAATTGTCTTTTGTCTATTCTCATTTTCGTGTTATCATCTTTGTTAATGGTTTTTTGTTCATCGATCTTACAATTAATCTGAGACTTTTACTTTTCATTTTTAACATTTTAGCTGAAGTCAGGTTTTAATTGTAAAGATTTGGATTCGTTAGCCAATAGCCATGTAGGACGTAGTCGAATATCCCCTCTGTGTTTTTTTTTAATAAACCAATCATCATTGCATTTTTTATTTCTTCATGATCCTCTAGTTGTTCTAATATCATAATATCAATGCCATAACTTTTTATTTACTCTTTTCTAGATTCTACAAATCTCTGCCACCGATCACCAAAGCTTATGGGACCATATGTTTAATGACGACTGTAGCTTCGCATCTGGGACTATATCGACTTGAAAATATTGCATTAATCCATGAATTGGTATTTTCAGAGTTTCAGGTGCTGCCTTGCCCTAATTGAAATCTAACGAAGCAAGTTTACCATTTTATTATGAAGAATCTCGTTCTTTTCTGGCTCAATTGATTGACTATTTACTGAACAGAAAAATTTGATTGTGTCTTTGTTATTTATTATGTGTCACATAGCTACTTTTTGTTATTAAGGAAACTTAAACTGTTGCCATTTCCCTTTAGACTTTTTTTACGGGTGGTACTGAGTCTTTTCCTTTAGGTGTGGAGGCTTCTTACAAATTTCTTTTTCTTGGGGAACTTCTCCATGAATTTTGGAATCCGTCTCCTTATGATGTAAGTATTTAGAATGGAAGCTTGTTAGGATTAATGTTCCAAAAGTTGTGGACGTACTGGTATGTGTAACAGCATATTTGTTTTTGCCCTCTCTTTACCCGTTATTGCAGTGCTAGGTATGGGGTTCAGCTGGAGCAGGGGCCGTTTCAAAGGCGGACAGCAGATTTTCTCTGGATGATGATCTTTGGAGCTATTTCATTGCTGGTGTGTATTGAAGATATACCATTTTTAGGGTCAATCTTCTACATGTCTCATAAAAGTTGAATATTATAATTTGGTGAATAAGTTTATAGATTTTTGTGCTGGAATATGGAATATATTAGGATTAGTTTCTTCTTTCTTTGTGTTTAGGCATTATCAATTGTTCCAATTTTACGGGGTGCATTTCTTGGCATTTCACTGGTATTCATGCTTCTATACATCTGCAGTAGGGAGTTTCCTAACGCTCAAGTCAATATATATGGACTTGTTGCACTCAAGGTACACATGGTTACATTTATCTGCCGCAATTGTGCCTGAATTGTCGTAGTAATCTTCGTACTGTTACTTGTTTGGGTCTGCTAATGCTTTTACTACTGTAACACAGGCCTTTTATCTACCGTGGGCAATGCTTGCTCTGGATGTTATTTTTGGTTCCCCTCTTGTGCCAGACCTTATGGGGATCATTGCTGGGCACTTATACTACTTTTTAACTGTTCTGCATCCTCTTGCCGGGGGAAGGAACATAATATCAACTCCTAGATTGGTGTATCCTTTTATTTTATTTTATTTTTCTCAAAGTTTTAGTTCCTGACCTCTAAGTAACACAAGAGGTGAGAGTTCCCTTATTATTTCACGTCTAGTTAGCTTTTATTCTACTGGTGAGTAAGAAGTGACGATTGAGATTATACTTCCTTTGTTCCAACTGAAAAATAGTCATATAGATTAGAAACAAAGTTAGAATCTCCTTTCATGTTTGCTTGCTATTCCGAATTCTGATAACTTTACTATTTGTCTATGAGGTTCCAAGCATGACTTAAGCTCTGCTTGGTTGGCGCTTTTCCTTTCTTCTATTTGCTATTTGTCCTTTGTTTTCCTTTTTTTAAGGTCTTTTAACTTTTTGTTGAAAAGAGCAAAAAGCAAAAACACAGCGACAGGGAGCCTTGGTTTTTATGTAGAATAAAAATAGTTATCTTCTCTTCTTCCATAAGGCATTTTGGGTGGAAATATTAGGCAAGTATTTTGATGTGCAGCATGCCGCAAATGCTTAGAATTGCTACCTTGTTGAGGACTTATATCATTCTCATGATGTAATTTCTCATGTTCTTACAAGCTAAATATTGTTCTTTGAATTGAATTCATAATATTTTAGAATTTGTTCTTTCCAGAATTTGGTCGTTGTTACAACAGTTAATTGGTGTGAGAGTAGGATGTTCATGAATTTACATGCAAGAGAATTCCTTGACTCACATAATGCAGGCATAAACTTGTTGCTCGAGCGAGGCTTGAATATCCAACAAATGCTCGTGTTCCACAAGAGAGGACAACTGGTGTGGCGTTCACGGGGAGGAGTTATCGGTTGAATTCATCCACTGGTCGAGGCTTTAGCTTGAGAAGATTCTGGTCGTCTTGAGCAACCGATGGTACGAAGAACAAATATCTTGTGCCCTTGACATACCATGTGGCAGAATGTGATTGATGGGCGCAAAATAGGAACATGAAAAAGGGCAGAAAATTTACCATTCTGGTATGGAAGTTACAAATGCTATTAGCAATCGTTCAGATGATTTTAGATGCTATTTTAGGCTTTGTATAGCATGTTTTGTTCAGGAGGGTTGGATCTTGAACTAGTAGAAATCTGATTTGATTCCGTTTTACAAACATTTTTAAACATTTTATTTTTATTTTTTATGCTGTACAAAAATTTCGGTATTATTATTCGGTAAAAGAAAAAGGTCATTTACCTTGTAATAAACTACCAATTTTGTAATCCTTTAATAATTAATATTTGTTTATTTTAATTTTGATTTTATTATTCAGTAAAATAGTATTGAGCCCCAAGGGATTCAAAACTCTAGACTGGGATTTGCAACCTCAAAATCCCCTCTAAAATTGAGTTTTTCCTGTGGAAGTGTGTTCTTTCAATTCTCCCTACTTCTGGCTTTTTTATCTGTAGAATGCTAGTTATTATCGCTTTGTACTAATTCTTAGTCAAGCATCTAGAAAAGGTTATGAAAAATAATAATAATTACAGGATAAATTGATAGTGCCATTAAAAAAATTACTTACATATTGAAAAGATATTTTCGATTATGGATATTAGATTCGAACATTATTTGGTACTATTTTAGAGAAGTAGAGTGAAAGTTTAATATATATTTGCTTATCATATGGTTTTTATGAGATTTTAAACTGGTCACTTGAGCAACTGATTTAGGTAAGATACTATGTAAGGAAGATTATTATTATTTTTTACAATATTATCAATTCAACTTTAATTATTAAATTTAAATTTTTTTATAAAATAAAAAATAAAAAAATTAAATTTCAAATGTACTAAAAAATAGAAATTAAGGTTAAAAATGAATTAAGCTTGAATGGATGAATTTTTGTTCATGCTTATTTGTTTAGAATTTTACATATTTATTTCTATTAAATAAGTAACTTCGAAAACATTAATTTAATATATTTACAAGTATGTTCTTAAATATAATTAAACATAATCAGGAAAAATAAACAAACATAAATAAATAAACATATTTTAGATATAAAATAATTAAATATAAATATTAATAATTATATTATAAATATTAATATTAATATTATTAATTAACTATATAATAATCCAACAACAAATAAATTTGTAAATAAAATACACAAATTTTATTCGTGTTGTGTTCATTTATTTTAATGGAATAATTCATGAATTGTTTATCAACCTCGCCATATTTATTGCCACAGTGAAAGCATAATTATACTAAAAAAAGAAAAAATAAACCAGAAAAAAGAAAAAAAAAAAAAACCTACCAAACACTCCCTTCACCGACCGAAACGGCAAAAGCCCTCCACTCTTTCAAGTTCCACCCTTCTCCATTTCTCTCTCGCGTCATTGTGCACTGTTCTACGAAGTCGAGTTTAGATCTGTTTGAAATTTCGTGTTTGAGCTTCTTCGTTGAATCTCCCAAACAGTTTCAACGAATTTGGGTTCTGATCCGTTCTCCGCTAGTTTCTTTTTTACTCAAAACTGCATCCGCAACAAAAGAGAAAAAAAATCGGAACTTTTCATTTTTCAATTTCTTCTGTTTTTTTTTCTTGCGGTTCATGTTCTAATCTAAATTCCTTTATGATTTGCTGAATTGGTTTGATCCCCATTATTGTTGCTTGAAATTGTATCGATTTGTTTGTTAAATCCAAACTTGCGTGTTTTCCGGGTGGTGTATTGAGTTTGTTTAGTACTATAACCGATGGGTTCTCGGAACCCGAACGGATCTTTGCCGCAGCTATCACAACCTTCGAAGTACGGAATCACGAAACCGATTTCCCTTGCGGGGCCAAGTGAGGCTGATGTTCAGCGGAATACGGAATTAGAAAAGGTAATATCTGTTTGTTTTTTAGGATGGTTATTTTTAATGATATTTCAATTTACGGGTTTTTCTTTATTTCTGTAGTTTTTGATAGAGTCAGGGCTTTACGAGAGCAAAGAAGAAGCCGCAAAAAGAGAGGAGGTTCTTGGCCGTATCACTGAGGTAATTAGCAAATAATTGATGCTTGCTTTGCTTAAATGAAGAAAAAATCCACTAGTTGTTGATACATTGCTTTTGGGGACTATCGGTTCTTGCTGGACTTATGAATTGACTAGAATAGTTGTTTGTACTTTCTGTTTTGGGATTATTGGTTCCTGTTTGACTTGAGTTGACTAAGCGCCTAGTTGGCTTGCATGTTATGGTGATTTCATGGTGATATAAATCTTGAATTTCTTTTAAACCAGTTATGAAATAGAAATGCAGCACAGATGGATTAGCATGCTCTTCTGTCGGTAAAAGATTATTTATCAGACTTAATTTCTTGGTGTGGATATGAAAATGTTAATTGTTTTCTTTATAGATTGTAAAAATATGGGTAAAGCAATTAACTCGTCAAAGGGGCTATACTGATCAGATGGTGGAGGAAGCAAAGGCTGTCATTTTTACTTTTGGATCTTACCGTTTATGGGTAAGTATGAATTCCTAATTCTTGCTATTTCGTTAACTTCTGTTTCACACTTTCTGAAATTTCTTTGCAGTCATAGAAAAATGCTATGTAAATCTTGTATGCTTGTTTAACTTGTTTTGTCAGGATTTATAAGTTCGAATTTTTTAGAAGAAAAGTCCTAGATTTACTATAGAAAGAAGGTGCCTTTATGCAATGTCATCTGGTATTAGGTTATTGATGAAATTCTAGCAATGATGCTTTGCTTTATTACGTTCTCTTGGTTGGCATGTTCTTTTTCTTTGTCTCTTCCAATTGCCATTATGTTAATTCTGTTTTTAGTTTGTTGTGTTTTTCTTGTCTGTCTCACAAGTAAATAAAATATTTGAATTAGTTTGACAAGCAAAAAGTAACTATTTTTGACAGGTACATGGACCTGGGGCTGATATTGACACTTTGTGTGTTGGGCCTTCTTACGTGAATCGAGAGGTGGTCTTAGTCTGGCTAATTCCTTTGTTTACCTTGAACTTAAGTTGGTGGGAATTTATTTTGAGTTTTACTAATATTTAATTTGACCAGGAAGATTTCTTCATCATTTTGCATGATATTCTGGCTGAAATGGAAGAAGTAACTGAACTTCAGCCGGTTCCAGATGCTCATGTCCCAGTAATGAAATTTAAGTTCCAAGGGATATCGATTGATCTTCTTTATGCTAGTATATCTCTTTTGGTTGTTCCAGATGTAAGTTTGTTGTCCCTTTGATGATTCTTTGGAGTTATACTCATCTTGACTCTACCGGATCACTTATATTCAAGTAAAAGCCAAGAAGGATTTGCTTTACATGTTGCATGGTGTTGCAAATTCTTTGATAAAGATATCTTTCTGCCTCTCACTTTTTCTTTTCTTGGTTTTCTTGATTTGTTGTCAGCTATACCTTATTGTATTTTCTTTCTATTTTTTTTTATATAACTATTAGCCACTTTTAACTATCATATTATCCTTCTTAAGTAATGGTCAAGATTGTCTGCCTTGATCGATAAACCTTTTGGATCTTATTAACCAAAGAGAGACGACTTTGAGTTTTTGTAGCTCAATAGATACATCCTAATATATGAGTTTTTGTAGCAGTTCCTCAGTTTTTTTTTCCTTGATGTTGCTTTTTATCCAAGAAAAGGAGAAAAAAAGGGGGGCTCATTTAGATGAATTTGTTAGATTGGGATCAAAATGAATTTGACCTGGAGTTGTAGGGCCTTGGAATATTTTAACTGAATTTCTGGTTGAGAATTAATGTTACCTTTGCTGAAGGGACTGACCATTATAGAATTTTGATAATATGATGAAAATGTAAAATTTGCAGTGTAACCTCCATGATATATATATATACATATATAATTGATAAAAGTTAAAGTTTGTAGCATTATGTCTAGAAAATCCATTGCATGTTTAGTTGTTCTCTAGTTTGGTATTTATAATATTTTTCGATTAATGAACAGGACCTTGACATCTCATGTGTGTCTGTGCTTCATAATGTTGATGAGCAAAGCGTTCGAAGTCTTAATGGGTGCAGGGTTGCTGATCAAATCCTTAAACTTGTTCCAAATATTGAGGTGAATATGTTGTACATCTATCTGCACACGTTTTATATTTTTCTCATTTTGCAGTTTCCTAATCTGTTGCATAATTATAGCACTTCCGCACAGCACTTAGATGTTTGAAGTTTTGGGCCAAAAGGCGTGGTGTTTATTCCAATGTAAGATTGGTATATCCTGTTTGTTTTTCATTAGTTTCTTTGCTTTCATATTATGTTCTTAATTTTTATTTTTGTTTTTAATTGTTTATAGGTTACTGGATTTCTAGGAGGTGTAAATTGGGCTCTTCTTGTCGCACGCATCTGCCAGCTTTATCCCAATGCAATACCTAGTATGCTGCTTTCTCGATTTTTTAGAGTATATACTCAGTGGAGGTGGCCCAACCCAGTTATGTTATGTTCGATAGAAGAGGATGAACTTGGCTTTCCTGTCTGGGATCCACGGAAGAATCCTCGGGACCGGTTTCATCATATGCCAATAATAACTCCTGCATACCCTTGCATGAATTCTAGTTACAATGTCTCTGTAAGCACCCTTCGTGTTATAATGGAACAGTTCCAATGTGGTAATGGAATATGTGAGGTGAGATAATACAAGGTTATTCTATTTAGGTCTAGCTGCCTATTCTGAAGTTTGAACTATTGATTACTCATCTTTTTAATTGTTTGTATGTAGGAGATTGAGCTAAACAAAGCTCAATGGAATACTTTGTTTGAACGATATCTTTTCTTTGAGGCATACAAAAACTATCTACAAGTTGACATTGTTTCAGCAGATGCTGATGACTTGCTGGCTTGGAAAGGCTGGACGGAGTCGCGGCTTAGACTGCTTACCTTAAAGGTAAACCACTGGAGGAGTACTCTATTGAGCTTTAAACCTCTTTTGCTTATCATTATGATGACTTGTAACATGACAGTTCAGTGCATTAAGATTTTTTTCTTTCCCATGGTTTCTACATCGCTCTGCAGATAGAGCGGGACACAAATGGAATGTTGCAGTGTCATCCTTACCCAAACGAGTATGTAGATAAATCCAAGCTGTTCCCACATTGTTCTTTCTTCATGGGCTTGCAAAGGAAAGAGGGAGTGAGTGGTCAAGAAGGTCAACAATTTGACATACGTGGAACAGTTGATGAGTTCAGACAAGAGATAAGCATGTACATGTATTGGAAACCAGGAATGGATATTTATGTTTCTCATGTTCGTAGAAGGCAGCTCCCTGCCTTTGTTTTCCCTGATGGATATAGACGGCCTCGAACATTGAGGCATCCGAACCAGCATACTGAAAAAGCTTGTGAAGATGTCACAAGGTCACAATCTGGTTCTGCAGAAAGACGAATTAAGAGAAAACATGATGACGAGGCAGTAGATGAAAAACTGAGCAAACCTAGAGACTGTAGTACAAGCAATTTTGGAGGAACATCTCATATTAGCATTGGTCAAGAAGCTAAACTAGAGTACCTAAGAACTGGGGATGTTGATAGCAATTCTGATAGGCTGTTAGACCGAGAAAAAAGATACGAGGAGATTACCATTCAACAGGCTAGAACTGATGGTCAGGGGTCCCTCACCACATGTGGGCTGACTTCTTTACATGTAGATAATTTGTCAATAGTTAGAAATGTAGGATCACAGGAACAGTGAGTGAACTCAGCTGTGTAAAGTCAGCTAAACAGATGGGTGAACCTGTTAGACAGCAGTTGCTTTCTCCATCTGAAGTTCCTGATTCTGAAACAAGGGTAATATACAGGCCTGGCTTGAATGGGATAACGGGGAATTTTGCATCAGCTTACATGGAAAATGAAGAGATTGGATCTTTTATGAGAATTTTAAACTGGAAAAGTGGTGATGTTGGGGTTGATCAAGAGGTGGTCAAACCATGTGATCAAACAGCAGTAGTTGAAACTGCTGAATGCGTATGTCGGTCTAGTTCCAATGTGCAGAACCTCAATTGCAGGGTGAGTTTCTTTGTTTGATGTGTTTGGGTTAAAAAGATTGTAGCACAAGGCTGTGAGAACAAGGAACGTTCTGGAGATAGCGAGTCAGGGATCAATGCAGGCTGCTGTAATGCAGTAGAGATTTGGATTCACTTCTGGAAAATGGACATCTGAATTCTGGTGTTGTTTTCCTAAACAGCTTGTCTGAAGGACTAAAGGTTTTGAATTCAACTTCTGAACATAAATTACTTAATTTATCATCTACCTCATAGTAGCTGGTTTTCCTACTGTTTTGTTTTCTATTTAGGATGCCTTTTTTTGTTCCGTGTCTTTGTAGTTCAGACATTGTGACTGTCAATCCTGGTTTTTGTACTTTAATCTTGAGTAACGAGGTTTTGAGCACCTAAATGATATTAACTTGATGTTTAATGGTGCAGGAACAAAATATCAGATGACTTCAAGGATCTTATTTCTAATTATTTTTCTCTAGGAATTCTTTCAGCTACTTCATTTATTCATTGAAATTTTGTCTAGTTGTCTCTTCCTAAGCTTTTTATCATGTTAATTCTTTGCCCAGTCAATCTCCTAACTGGTGCATATGTGGTGGCAGGTCCTGCACCACCATCATACGTGCTGTGTTTCCAGTAATTGTGCTTTAGACACTGACTCTGTTTTGTGTCTAAGACTCAGCTACTTTACCCTCTCTCTTTTTTGACTGTTCTTGTGGACGTAACTGCCCATTTGTACTTCCACTTTGTTGTACACGCAGATGTTGCAGTTACGAAGGTTGCAAATTCTCAAGATGGAGCTAGGTCAGAAACTTTGTAGAAGCCAGTAATGAGGCATGTGTTTTTGGAACTCCTTCTTTGTTTATGCAACTTGTCACGTCTTTATGCCGATTTCTTCTTTTTGATTTTTTGTTAATGTGTAACAGGCTGAGTTTGAAGTCAATGTCACAATGTACTGTGGATGGTGCATTGGGAGAATCTTTGTTTCCAAAGGATTAAAGCCAGCGTCTTGTAAGTGTTACTCTATTTGCTGGCTTACATTCTGGATTTACAGGTACACTGTAGTGGCAGCATAATTGGCCATACGGATCCATTCTTTGGCTGTTCTGTTTAGGCGTAACGTGCTGTGTGGTTTTAGTTTGGAGGAGCAAAGAAACTTTATGAAAGCTGGTGTTTTGAAGACTCGACTACATCTCATTTTTGCATCACTTGAGCGCTGTGGCACACTAGCCTCTATTTATTGAACAAATCATTCATATTCCATCAAGAAATTGTAAATCGAATAGGAGTGTTGCTTGTATCATTTAGATAAATTTTTGGTAGACTTATGTAGTCCATTGTATACTTGTAATACAATTTCATCAATGTTCTCTAATTAACTTTAGTCTCTCCTTCTCATTGTATACTTTATTACCTGTTCTGATGGTAAGAATTCCGAAGTGTATTTTCACTTCTCAGTTGTGAAATAAAATGTTGGCAGAATCATTTGATCTGTCTAAACCTTTAAAAATTCAGTCATGTTTTTAAATAGTTTATTACTAGTATATTGAGCTAGATCCTTAGATATTCAAATTCGTAATGGAAGATTGATTGAAAAGAAGGAAAATTTATGATGGCCAAAATCATGTTCAGCTAGACTACAACTAACCTAAGCTAATGATACATTCTGCATACATACACTGATCCCATGTTAATGTAGAAATAAACAAGCAAAGCCCCTCCACTCATGGGATTCCTTTTGACATGGGTGCCCATGTCCCTTTTTGTACCGTCAATCAGACATTGTAAATCATGCTGTCATCTTCGTTGGATACCTTCTTACTGTTCTTGTAAGTGGAAAGGTAAGTGGCAGTGCCAAGAAGTGGAGCTACATCAATGTCGCTAACCTTTTTTTTGGCTCCTTTACCATCCTCCGGACAACAGCTACGAAGGACATGCAAAACTTCTTTCATGGAAGGCCTGGTAGAAGGAGATGCACGCGTACACACAATTCCTACCTTGTATGCCATTTTAATTTCTTCCAAATAAGGTGATTCTCTTATCTCTGGATCAAGTATTTCAACTACTGGCTTATCTTCTGAGAAGTGCTGCCACGCCCATTGTACTAAGCTCATATTATGATCCATGCTATTGGCTTCTCTTCCTGTCACCAATTCCAGGAGTACTACGCCAAAGCTGTAAACATCTATCTTTGCATTCACTTTTGTTGTATATGCGTGCTCTGTTATTCAAATGGCATTTTGTGTTAAAACAGGATTCCACTTTTTCTGATTCAAGGAGGATTATCAATCAAGTTAGAGGATATTTACCTGGGGTGAGGTAACCGAAAGATCCTGCAACTACAGACATTGTGTGAGAACTTGCATGCCTAGTTAGCATCTTAGCAAGTCCAAAATCTGCAATTTTTGCCTTGAATTCGGAGTCTAATAAGATATTGCTCGACTTCACATCACGATGAATGATGGGTGTTGGGCACTCATGGTGCATGTAGCATAGCCCCTGAGCAGCTCCAACAGCAATTTGCAACCTTGTTGGCCAATCCAAAACTGAACCCATCCTTGACATTGATGATCTCTTATTCCCATGAAGCCATTTATCAAGGCTCTGATTTTCCATGTACTCGTAAACCAGAAGCTTTGAATCTTCACTGGAAATGCAACACAACAACTTCACTATGTTGGAATGGCGAATGCTGCCCAGTATTTCAACTTCTGCTAAAAACTCTTTCTCAAGCTTGTAATCTAGTTTCTTACAATTCCAGATTTTCTTCACAGCAACATATTCATTAGAACGGTTAACAACAATTCGATAAACCTTCCCCGATCCACCACTTCCGATGAGATTGTTATCTGTCAAATTGGCCAGTATGTTTCCTTCGGTGAAATCCAATCTCTGGAACGAAGTCAACTTCCATGTTGCTAGATTCTGTCTGCGCTTTTTCCTCCTGTAGTCTCGAACTATGAAGAAGCTCAACACAAGGATAGCTATGGAAACAAGGACGGAAATTGTTAGAATGATGGCAAGATATCTAGAGGAAAACCTCTTGCTATCACGGTGTTCGGAACTGCAATCCGGAAGTTTTATGATCGAATTATCTGCGCATAGACCAGCATTGTTCAGAAAACTGTTATTATATGCAAGGTTATCTAACTGACTCGGGATCCTGCCGACAAGTTGATTAGATGACAAGTTGAGTGAAGTTAGCCTCATGTCGCCAACGCCAGGAGGAATTCCACCAGAGAATTGGTTTTCTGATAAATCCAAGTTAAGCAGATTAGGTAAGGAACCAATCGCAGCAGGGATTTCACCAGAAAGCTTGTTGTTAGAGACATCTAATGTAGTCAACGATCTCCATGAAATTATTTCAGATGGTAATTCACCAGAAAAATCATTACCGTCGAGAAGCAGAGTTGTAAGGTCAGAAAGATACGTTATCTCCTTTGGGATTTTGCCTGAAAACAAATTGTTGCTCGCCTGAAAAACGACCAAATTTGTCCATGTTGCAATGGTGACCGGAATTTCACCGGAGAACTTGTTGTCACTAATTTCCACCCTCGACAGATTCCATGCAAGTTGACTTGGTAGTTTGCCCGAAAAAGAATTGTTGCTTAACATCAAGGACGACAAATTGAAGGTTGTCCATATACCTTGAGGGATCTCGCCTGAGAAATTGTTGTTTTGAAGCTGAAATGTGCGTAAAGTGGGGCAATTTCCAAGCGACTTAGGTACTTGCCCGCTGAGCTGATTTGTATGAGCAACCACTCCTTGCAGAACACCTCCAGCACATAAATTTTCAGGCAGTTGACCACTGAACTGATTCTCTGACACCTCGAACCCTTCGAGCTTCGAATGAAGGCCGAACTCCGGTGGGAAAATACCAGTCAAATTGTTGTGAAAAACACGGAAATCTCTCAGTGCAGGAAGAAGACCAATGCTTGTTGGCAACTCTCCCGTTAACCTGTTCGAGAACAGGCTTAAAAAGTCCAGATATTGTAACTTCCCAAAATCCTCTGGAATGGAGCCAGTCAAAGTGTTCATCGAAAGATCAATTTCTTTTAAATTCAACGCTTCAACGGGTTTGGGACTTTGGGTATCTCACCAGACAGCTTATTCTTGAAGAGATAAACATGCGTTAGATTCTTCAACGAAAACAGCCTACTAGGAATTGGACCTTCCAAGTTGTTTCTAGCTAAGTCCAAGTGCTGCAGATTGGTAAGGTTGTTGAAAGATTTAGGGATTTCGCCTATCAAATTGGTGAATGTCATCCACAAAAAGGACAACTTCGTTAACTGACCAAATTCCTGAGGTATCTTCATGGGGATAAAGTCATTATAAGCCAAACCCAAAACCTCGAGATTGGATAAGTTTCAAATTTCCTTCGGAAATGTCCCGTTGAACTGGGTTTGGTACATGTACAAGGTTTGCAACTCTGGTAGTCTTCCAATACTTGCTGGAATATTACCAGAGAAATTATTAGCACCAACATCCAAGTAAACCAGAGCTGACAACCGGTCAATCTCGTCAGGAATTGGACCAACAAAATAATTTTGGGAGAGGTCTAAGGTCTGGAGCTTTGAACAATTGTAAAGAGCTGGGAACTCTCCAGGGATGTAATTGAAAGCAAGGTCAAGGAGAGTGAGGTTTTTAAGGTCGCATATTGTTGAAGGAATCGGTGTGGAAATGTTCTCGTCATGGAGATGAACTTCAGTGACAGAATTGGCGGTGCAGTTGATCTCCGGCCAATCGCACGGTGAGGAAGATGAGTTCCAGGATTGAAGGAATGGTGGATTGCCCAGTTGCTGTTTAAAGTTGAGAAGAACATCTCGTTCGGCATTTATGTCTTGGGAGATTACTTTGAAGGGTGTAGAGATGAAAAGAAGGAAGAGAAAGGATAAGCTTAGTTCAGACATGTTTCAACACAGCCTGTTTCTAAGTTTTGTATAAGAACGAAACAGACTTCGACTTTGGCAGGAGGAGGATTTGGGATATTCATTGGTTTCTATGATTATAAGGAAGCCAATTTACAACCAAAAAAACTAAATAAATAAAAATAAGTTAGCCTTTTTTTGTTGGTTTCTGTGTGTTTTTTACTTACATTTCATTGGTTTGACATGGATTCTTTTTAATTTGGGTTGACTTAAAAAATTATATTATGAAATCACTGTATTTTGCTTATTTTATTAAAAATATAAATAAATTAATTTTTACATGTTAAATTATAGTAAATAAATTATTTTATTAAATTTTTTTTATGTTAAAAATTGATCTTTATATATTATATGTAATTGTTTTTAATTATTTAATCAATTATTACAGTTTTTAACAATAAAATTGAATGAAATTTTTTTTACAGACTAAATTACTTATAAATTTAACATAAAAAATAATTTCTCTATTTTTTATTAAAATAGACAAGATATAATTAAATCCTAACGAAAATACTTTTATTTTGGATTATATTATTTAGTTATAAATTAAATTTTGTTGTACTTTAAAACATGGTCGGACTTACTGTAATCATATTTTTTTAAGTTATTGTATTGATTGATTTTAAAATGAATAAAAGTTTTAAAATTTTATTATAAAATAAGTAATAAAAATTTAAGTCACAATCAAACTTAATAGTGCCACCCAATAGTGTTTACCAATTAATCAAATAACACTATTGGTATTAATAAATAAATAAGCTAAATTAAGACAAATGAGTCTGCTTTGGATAATATACTAAATAAACTCTACACATTTTCATTTCATATAAATAACTCCTTATATCTTTATTACACAAAAAAGCTCTTGAAACTTTAGTCAATACCCAAATAAGTCATTAAACATTAAGAAAAACTCTTAAACTTTAATTAGTGCCCAAATAAGTCCTTAACCTTTTACTTATATCCAACTGAATTATTACTATGTGACAGTAAACTATTATCTCATATATTGTATTTTAAAAATATTTAATATCTAATATTATTAAAAATCTCATGTTAGCATACATGGTTTAATTTAGAAATGAATAATTTTTTTAAAAAAATGATCAATTCTCGTTTTACTAACGTAATAAATTAATTTAATTTTTTTTATAGATGGAGAAAAGTACGATCCAACCCCTACCAAAAGGGGGCTCTATGGAAATTTTACCGAATGAGGATTTTTCTTCGTGTGTGTGAAGAATATTGGGCAAATAGTCAACCAAGGTGTGCTGCTTTACTTGAGCCGAGGCCCGCTTGGCCGCATCGTTAGTTGGCTATGGGCAATCAGAAGGACATTTTTACAATGTTGACCTTTATCTTTTTGGAACAATCTCTGCCTTTTATTCTTTTAGCATATTATTTATTTTAAAAATTAACAGTTTTAATTTTATATAATAGATTAATAAAAATATAGTCTATTATTGTAATTAATATGATAAATTAAAAATAAGTAATCATTAAAAAATAAATATAATATTTTATTTATTATTTTATAATTTTGTAACGTATTATATAAATTCAAATAAAAATATTAATGCGATAAAATGTAATTATTGATCATTTTCTATTTTAATCTTATTTTGTCTTACCATTGAATCTAAACATATATCTCATTATTAAATTTTACCTCACTATTATAATATATAATTTTATCACTTTAGTCATTAATTTCATTATCACTATTAATTTAATTTTACTAAATTTAATTGAAATGGAACATGAAAGTTTTTTTCTTTCAAGTTTATTGGTAAAAAGATTAAAAAAAAAGCATATGGTTACATTTACATTACTGCTTTCAACACGTTGATGCTTCTCTATAATTGAAATTAATAAATTCGAAATAAGATAAATTGGATTTATTAAATTCAAATATAATTAGAATTTTAAAATTGAGATTTAAGACTCTAATAATGAGCGATCAAATATCTTTAAAAAATTAAACTTTATTTATTATTTTATATTATTATCTTATCGACTTTGACTGACTTAAATTAATTAATTTAATTGAATTGAATTAAATTAATTAATTTAATTTTAATCGAAATTTTAATAAACTTAATTCATAACCATAGAGGAAAATTGAGTTCCTGGCACAATAACAACTCAAGCCAAAAGCTTCGGGCCAGCTTAAGCTGAAGCTTCAGTCAATCACAAGATTTTCAAGTCGGTCAATAAATAAGGACGTCAGCGTTGATGCAAGTGCAACAGGGTGTTCCATGAACAAAAAAAAAAAGGAAAAACAAAAAGGAAAAAGCGTTGATTGTTTTAACACAAAACAGTGGATAAAGTTGATCCAAGTACCCATACTTTTTTATTACATGAATTTATTATTTAACTTTTTATATTTTTATAATTCTTTTTCTCATGTGGCCCAAAAGGAATTATTTTTCTCATAACATTTTGAATTAAATAATTATTTAACTTTTAAAATTTAAATTTAGGTTATTTTTATTTTAACCATTTTAACCTTTTTTGTTAATATGATTATCGTTATTAAAGAAATTAATTAAAAAAAGTCACTCAACCATTAAATTTATCTCTTTTTTCTAATTAAGAAATTATAATTACTACTTCTCATTTAAAAATATTATTGCTGGAGAGTTCAAAAGTAAAAAAACATATCAAATCAGGTTATATCAATTATGAGATTAAAAAATAAGAGTACAAAAATCTAAAGCTTTGGAGTAGCATTTGAAGAGGAGGCCTTGAGCTTCATTTTAATGGTTTTGGATTAATAATCTAATGCCGAAGAAGATATTGAACAATCCCAACAACAATTGTGAGAAGTGACAATTGTGGGTAAGGAGAAGAAGAGAGAAAGAAAACATGAAAAATAGGAAAAAAGAAGAAGCGTCCCTCGGTATTGTTAATTAACAAGATAATGTTCATAACAATGATTTAACGCGAAAAATAATGATATCTTTTAAGAGAAATGAAATCTAAATTTTAGGATTAAAAGAGAAAAGAATGGTAGCATTCAATTAAATTCAATTGAGTATTGAATTTAATCAAATTTTTTAATATAAAGATTAAACTAATACTTTTTTAGATGATAAAAATAAAAATGATTTAATTTTAAAATCACTTAAAAAAACGAAAAAACAGTTTACCCTCGTAAAAAAAAAAACCCGAAAGGAATAGTATACCCAAAATTATAGAGTCTACAAAAACATGACAGAGAAGTAATGAGATTCGTATATATTTCTTACACCTAATTAATTTCTTGTTTGAAAAGCATAAAAATAATGAACAGTTAGTTGACTGTTCAATCGGCTATGTTTTTCGGTCAAACTATTGAATATATCTACCTTTTGATTTAACAATACTTTTTTTAAGTTCATTTCGCACACTTTCATCTAGAAAAGAAAAGAAAAAGATTACGATAATGATTGGACGACTGTTCCTTCGAAAATTTTGAAAAATAATTTTTCATATTATCTAACCTTCTAGAATTTCTAATATTTCATATTTTAGATAAGTTTTTTAATTTAAAAAAAAAAGTTAATTTCATAAGTAAATATTAAGCAAAAATTAATAAAAAACTGAACAAATAAATTAACCAAAGAAAGGGTAGTTATTTATACAGTATCAATTGAATATAAAAACTCCATAAACATGTTTAAAATAATGTTGTCATGTGTAATAATTTATATTTATAATAGCATCCTAAATCTACTTATAAAATATTTTATATTTTACTGGTATAAAATAATTACCAGAAAAAGCACATAACTAAATAAAGTAAATGATTCACTTATAACAACTTAAAATTTAAGTTATTTTGTCGATTGAATATTAATTTAATTGGCATTAATATTATTGTTAATGTAAGATGATATAAGTTTAAGTATGCTGAAACACATTATCCTCCTATTTATGAGTTGAGAGGGACTATGAGTAGTTTTAGGCACCGTGTTAAAAAAATCACATATGATTAAAACTTATAATGAGATTGTTCAAAAAAAAAACATAAGTGATTTTGCACCATTCTATAACTTTTTATACGATTAATATTTTAACAATCCAACCATTATATTTCATGTTTTATTTTATGTGGATCATGCATGCCAAATTTAGTATAAATTAAAACTTTTAACTATTTATTTTATGTAAAATATTTCGACCATATCAAATCAATTTAAAAATTTATATGCATAACAAGTATAAATATATTAATAAATTTAACAGTTATAAAAAATTTATATATAAAACCATGAATCCATTGCCTTAAATAAATTCATTATTAAGTTGAATATATCCACATTGTTACGAAAGGAACTTTCTTATATTATTAATTTTGTAAAATATTATTACTAAAATAAAAATATGATATCGTGATTAAGTTACACACGTGTATGCGATTTTAGAATAACTTGGAAGCAACTTTCATTGAGCTCAACTTGCTGAAGCTCATCCATCAACTTATATTCTTTTACATATATATATATATTTAAAAAATAATTAAGTGGATGGCTTAGAAAAAGCCGAAAGAGTTTCTAGATAGAGAGAAAAATGTAGCACTTAAATTAAATATGAAAATGAATATTTAACTAATCGGCTTGAAGAACCTGGCAATTAACATTTAAACAATTGATTTGGTATTTTGTCGCTAACATGACCATTTATTAAAGCTATCTTTACAATTCCCTTGCCGTTTGTTTTTATCTAAATCTATATATTACCATTTGTATGTTTATCAAATAAATTTGGATTTTTTATTTTGTCAACACTGGAACCAGGCGAAGTTAAAAAAAATTTTTGGTTGGAAATTAAATTGTAATTTTTATAATAGTCAAAATATAATTTTATTATTTTAATAATTTATATTTTTATAATTTTTAAAAGATTAAATTAAATTTTTATCATTTTTAGGGGGTCAAAGTGTAATTTTACCTTTATTAATTTAAACTTTTAAAAATTTTGAAGGGTGAAATAAATTTTTTTCTATTTTAAAGGTACTGGGGTCCCTGCCAGCCCTCCTAACTAGACTCTTGATCTCATTATAGGTTTCTATCATATCTGTTTTTTTTTATACATTACCTAGAACCATCTATAATTATAGCCCCTCCTCAACCCTTAAATAGGAGAATAATGCGTTTCAACATATTTAAACTTACGTCCTCCTACATTGACAACAATATCGATATCAATCAAATTATGACTCAATCCACTTTTTTAGTTAAGCTATAATAAGTCTACACAATATCCAATACATATAAATATATAATCTATTTTCAATATATATGTAATAACTTTAACTATCGGTTGTCTATAAAGTTTGATTTTATATGTATGTCGAAAATTTTATATAGATAAAATATTTTTTTTAAATATAGTATTATTATTCTTGATAACAGATACATATAAGATCATCATAAAATTTATATAATATGAAGTACTAATATATTAAAATTTATATAAAATATAATGATTTTAATATGGTTATGATAGTAAAAAGTACAAATTTTGAGAAATTAAGTAAGCATCAATCTTTTAGTTATGAGTAAAAAGTAAAATAATAGTGGTATTGGGTTAAAACATCGACCTAGTAAAGGGTTTTGAAAAGGAGAAATGGATCCAATTTCTAAATGTTAGGTGACCTGATTTAATTGCTCTTGCATTTTCGTTTACATTTCTATCAAATTGCAACTGCTATGACCAGTTTTGCTAGAAAGTATATTACGAAGTTTAGAAAGTTATGAAAGAGAACCTGGAATTCTATAGTGCTACCAATCCCCGCCATTTTCCAATTTTATTATTTTCCTTTGTTGAACAAGTTGATCCCTTTACATTGTGCGGTTGCTAAGTGAGCAGAATGTAATTAAAATCTACAACTTAATATGACTTTAAAAAAATAAATAAAGTATTGGAAGTGTCTCTCTAACAAATTTATTCCCACAAGGTTTGCACCACAATGAAGAAAAAATTGACCAAGTCAACCACCACAAATGGCTCGTATAAGCCAAAGCCTTTGGCTGTTAACATGTTACCTGGTGCATGAGTATCCAAATGAAAGCATAGCCAAGTATGAACTCGTTGATTTAAACACCCTTTTATCATGATGCCTTTCTTCATTTCCTTACTTTCAGGCGGCGATGGCTTTAAGTAAATTGAAAGTTAAGCTGTAAGGATAATAGTCAAATATTTGGATCATATTGCTTACTTGGGTTTTAATCAACACAGAAACAAATGCCAGATTAGCGGCCGCTGTAAATATTCTTTGGAATCTTGTGTGCTAATTCTATGCCAACTCTTATTCCAGTTAAAGATCCATTAATTACATGTTCATACTATACCCTCTTTTCAGAAAATGGAAATCCTAACTTTGCATTGATTCTTTGCTTGCCTTTTTATATTTATGTGAAACTTTGCAAGGATACTAGAATATACACACTGTTTGATACATCAAAACAACATGGGTGGGTTAAAAATACAGTTTTTATTTATTTATAAAAATAGTAAAATAATGATACATCCGTTACATATTGTTTTGTATTTTACATTTGGGTGTTTTTATAATTGTTGAATTGATTTAACTCAAATTAGTATAGATTAACCAAGATCATGATTGCCTTTCTAGATTTTGACATGATGAAGCATAAAAACTTGTAGAAATTTGTGTCATGAAGTACATGTATGGGGGAGCCATTAAAAGTAGGCTTTGTTTGTTGGTTCCAAATTGCTTGCTTAGCTACTGGAAGGCCGAAATTTGATTGTTGGGGCTCATATGACAAGAGGGAACCACGAGTTGCAGGTAGTTAGTAGTACCTATCTCAAGGGCTTGGCCTCGAGAGAATAACCTTCGCAACCACAAATTTAATGCCTCCAATCGATTCAATGGGATCGTTGCTAAAAAAAGAGGGGGGGGGGCGGAATAAGTAAATCCCAGTGCATTTTGGAGAACAATAATAAAGAAAAATATGGGAGTAAATGTGGATAAACACTACTGATTCAATAGAATGAATAAGTTCAAAAACACTTCTAATTATCCATATTAAAAAGGGGCAGCAATGCAGATACATAAGTTCGGAATTTGATGCTAATAGGGGCAAAATGGCAACGGCTAAGCCACAAATTCATTTGTATTCAAATGATGGCACCGGAGGAGCATCAAAGCTCTCCAAAACCTCAGTTTTACTTCCACTGCCTGTAGCTGATTCCTGCTTCTTTCCACCACCAAAAAGTCCTCCAAACCATGAAGATGAAGAATCCGATGAGGAACCAGATGATGTTGACGATGACGAAGGTGAGGCCTGTCTCAAGCTGTCAATTGATACTGGGGCTTGGTTTGGCAATTGCCCCATTGGGTATCCAGGCATTCCAGCTACATTTGGTGCTGGCTCTTCTATCATGATAGGCATTTGTGGTTGACTGAGAAATTTATTCAACATGATTCCAGCTCCTTCAATCAATGCAAGCAAAACCCCACCAAACACTGCTGATCTGGAAGCTGCACCAAGTCCTTGACGCATTGAAAGAAACCCTCCGGTGGCAGCACCAGCTATAATCGAGTTCCATGGATCTTCTTTCTGTCGGAGGTACACCATGGTGCAATCAAAGGTGGAGAAAAGGCCACCCCAAACAGCAAAGCTACCACCGACGCGAGGGGCATTCATACGAACTGCTTGTGTTCCTCCCATCAACCGAGCTCCACTTGGGGAGTTATATGTGCCTTTCAAGAAGTGAAAGGCGGCACCTCCAACGGCACCCATGCCAAAAGCACCACCAATATCATCGAGTATTCGATCAGGGCATGGCTCTCGAGATGTTTCTGGAGTTCCCATGATTCACAAAAAGACAGTACCCTTTCTATTAAAAAACCCTGAAGTTCTAAACTTCCCTACAAAATTACAAACTTAGATTTGTTTAGGACAACGGTTCAGCAAAAATTAACCTAGTCTGACTGCAACAAAATAACGTTAATTACAAACTACAATGATCCATAAACCAAACAAAACCAATACAGAAAGGCATAGAATAAAATCCATAAAATAGCAAAATCCTATCGTATCAAATGACGTAAAAAATGAAACCTTCTCAAAGAAAATAACATAAACGCGATCCAAGCTAAAACCCCATGGAACAAAATAAGAACAAAGTAAAACCCTAGAAAAACATCACTTTTGAGACCATGAACTGCATAACCCAGAAACTATTTGGGATAAATAAAAGCAAATAACTTAATTGTATTGCATGAGTGAAACTATCGAATTTTTACCTCGATCTTGAGTGGAAAACAGGGATCACTAACGCATAAAAGATTTTGATTATTATCGATGAAACAAGCAGGGAGGATATGAAGTAAACCATAAACCCTAAAAGGCCTGAACCTTTGGGCTAGCAAAGAAACCTCTTTTTTGGGTATTGGGTTTTCTCTGGCCTTTTCCTTTTCTATATATGAAATGGCCTGCATAAATTGATGGTCTTCGCCTTTGGGCTTCTTTTGTGGATCTTCTTTAGAGGCTTCTTCATTTATTACTCCTTTTTACTGTAATTTTAATATTTTCGGATAAATTAATTTTTTTTGTACAAATATATATTTATTTTTAATTAGCAGGATTGTTCTTTTTATAGGGACAAAAATTATTTACAATTTAATAAAGGGAACCAATGTAATATATTCTTTTGTTTAATATAAAAAGGGTTAAATATAAATTTGGTACTCGAATTTGTCTATTTCCCCGAATTGGTATTTATGGTTTTTTTGCCTCAAATTGGTACCCAAATTTTTTTGCGTCCATTATATTGGTACCCGAGCCTAACATTGTTATTTTTTTGCTGACATGGTAGCTCTAGCTGTGACAGCCCAAAACTGACCCTAGTCGGGAAGTGGTTTCGGGACTGCTAAACCGAGTCTTATAAATAATTAAAAGTTATATTCTGTGTTTATGATGTGAGTAAATGCATGTGTGAAAGTCTCATGCATTAATTTGATCATCTTTATGTGAATTTATTAATATGGACTTATATGAAACTTTGTTGGAAAGTGAGAGGTTAATTTTACAATGGTCTAATAGTACATGCATTGAAAGGAGTGGTTTTGCATGTCAATTTACCCATGATAAACATGGTGGCCGGCCAAGGAAGGAATATGCTCCACTAATTCAAAAATTAAAATAATTTTGTATTAACAAATGATTTAATAATTGATATTAAAGGAATTATAGAATTAAAGGAAATAATATAATGAGAAGTGGGAGGAGAAACCAAAGTGTTTCATCTTTACTTCTCCATTGCCGAAACTAGAAGAAAGAAAGAAGAAAAAACTCTTGTTGAATTTCGGCTAAGGTGTTTTGATACAAAAAGGTATGTTTTATGCCACTCTTGAAAATGTATGCATAATTTGGAGGATTGGTTTAAAAGCTACTTGAATCTTGGATTGAAATTAGGTTATTTATGAGGGTTGAATTTCGGCCTAGGAGCTTAAAATTTTTAGTAGAAGTTTTGATGACATTAGATGGATAGTTAGGTTGGATGTGTTAAATTGTTAATTGTTTTAGCTTGAAAGTTAAGGTTAATATGGCTTATGGGATTGCCGAATCTAATTTAGGGAGAAAGAAAAACATATGTATTCGGTTATGCTATTGATTCTTGGGGAGATAATGTTTAATGTATTTTTGTTTATGTTTTATAAAAGCACTAGTAATTGAATTTGAGAAATTTTAACTTGTTGATGGGAGGTGTTGAACGTGATATTCGGATGTGTTTCAAGGAATGACATTAGGGTAGCTAGAGTCTAAGAACTTTCGGTCAAGGACTATTGTGTGAGCAAATTCGGTATAAAGGTTTAAATGTTAATTGCATTGTATTTAATGTTTAAAGAATAGGTAGTAGCTAATTAAAGTTAAGAAGGCTGGAATTTCTTTTAAGGGAGGTGTGACCTTAACATGAACAAAATAGAATCAGCCTTAAGCTTGACTAAATGGTTCGGTTATTATTAGCTTAGAAGAAACCTATATGAAATTGTTGATATATGGTGAATTGGTAGTAATCTACTTGGGACAGCAGTAGTAAGGTGATTTTCGAAAATCGCCATAATTTGTAGGAGTTGAATTAGAAGCTGAGTGAATTATGTCATTAAAGCTTCAAGGGTCTATTTTCTTACAAAAGAAACTATAGAAACAAAAGAGTTACCGATCTAGAGATATTTGAAGTATTGTGGGGCTGAGTCAAAATGACTGCTGGATTCCCTGTTCTGTTTTTAGAAAATCATTATAAATTGTACAAAAATGGTTATAAGATAAAATTTATATGCTTAGACTCCTTAATGAGTCTAGTTTCAAATGAGATTAAATACAACACATTTGGAATTCTGTAAAGTGAGAAATTGGATTCGTAGTGAAGAGTGGTCAGAATAGTCAAACAGTGAAACAGGGGAAACTTTAAGAAAAATCTGGTATTGATTGGCCAAGCCTAAAATTCTGAAAATTTTATGGGTGGAAGATATACGAGTCTATATTCAGGGAAAATTAACGGCAAGTGATTTGGAGTCTAGTAGCTCCAGTTATAAGTAATTTAGTAACTACTGCTCAGGAAAACAGCTCGTAGTGAATATGTGATTTTGTTGTAAACATTAATGAAAGTTTGCCGATGAATTATTTATTGATTAATATAAAGCTTACTATAATCTATGTGTGTGAAAGTCGGATCAATATATATATTATTCTGAAAGTAATACTTGAATAGTCGATTAATGACTATTTTAAATTTTGTTGAACTTAAGCTCAAGAGCAAAGGGGAACTAGATCCGATAAAGGGAAGGAAAAAGTAATTGAATAGCCGTTGAAGTCGTTCGACGACATTTGAGGTAAGTCTTCGAGTAATGACCCTACTTGAATTATATTGAAATGAATAGTCATACTATGACGGATAGTCGAATGTGCTTAGAGACTATGTTATAAAGCCAATTGAAATTATGCTCTTTGTGTGCGGCTACTGAGCCGAGATTTGAAAGGTTTAATAAATGTTTTGTGTTTGAGCCTTAGTAACGAAGAAATGATATGGATGTGTTATGATTATTGATATATGTGTGCATGAGCATTGGAATATATCCGGGCTAAGACCCGAAGGCAATTATGCGAGTTGATATATCCGGGCTAAGACCCGAAGGCAATTATGCCCGAAGGCAATTATGCGAGTTGATATATCCGGGCTAAGACCCGAAGGCAATTATGCGAGTTGATATATCCGGGCTAAGACCCGAAGGCAATTATGCGAGTTAATATATCCGGGCTATGACCCGAAGGCAATTATGCGAGATGATATATCTGGGCTAAGACCCGAAGGCAATTATGCAAGTTGATATGTCCGGGTTAAGACCCGAAGGCAAATGTGTTTGCGGCTGTATTCGGTTAAATACCGAAGAAACTTGGGTTTGAATGTGAGCGTTTTGTGCTGTAACTAATTCAATAAATATGCTCGACCAACCCGAACGATAAGGTATGTTTGCATGTGCATTGGAAAAGTCGATTCGTTTTAAATAGTATTCGTGCGATCGGCTAACGAATTTTCGGCTTTTAGAAAGGTTGATACCTTGTGTATATATGTTGATGAAGTGTGAAGTAAGTATGATTATGAGAATGTGTGTTAATAAAATGACTTAGTTAGCTATGTGAATGTAATACTGTAGTCAAAGCCGATTTCATTACTTGAGACTTACTAAGCTTAAAATGCTTACCCGGTTGCTTTGGCTCTCTGTTTTATAGATTTTGTTCGTTAGCTATCGGATTCGGGATCAGCGAAGTCGAAGTCATCTACACTATCAAAGCTCTTTTGGTACTCTTTTAGTTGAACTCTGGATATGGCATGTATAGGACTACCCCCCTGTTGTTTAAGTTCTTATTGTGATGTATGTGTGTAAAGCCATGCGAAAATGGCTCGTAGAAGTGGAGTATGGCATTAGACCATTTGTGTTTATGTATGTATATATGGTTTCACGATGTGACTATGGTTTGAAATGGAAGTGTTGGGCTAATGATCAGCCATTGGAATGGCTAAATATGATCACATGTGGACCTATGTATGGCAAAACCCTAGTTAGTCCATGGTAACCACAAAATAGGTAAAGTTTACCTTGAAAACAGATGCTGACAGCAACAGTGGTGTAGATTTGAAAAATCACAAAAATTAGTAGGAGTGGAATTAAATAGTGAATAAATTATGTAATCGAACCTTGATGAACCTACTTTCATATGGAAGTAACGAAACAATCATATGAACAGTACAGTAAGAGATATTCGGGTTCTTGTGGAACGGGGCCAGAACAGTTTCTGGATTCTCTGTTCCGCCTTTGGAAATTCACTATAAATTGACCAGAGATAATTAGGGGTCATACCATATATGCGTGGTTTCCTCTCTGAGTCTAGTTTTCATAGAAACAAACGGCATCAGTATTGAAGCTCTGTGCAGAGAGATATCCAAGTCGTAATGGGAAGAGGTCAGTGTAGTCGACCCCTGTAACATGGGAGACTTTGACTAATAAACTGTACTAATTGGCCCGACCAAAAATTCTAGAAAAAAATAAATAGGTGGGGACATGAGTCTAGTTTCAGGGAAAAATCACCAAACTGATTTTCGAGTTGTGAAACTCAAGATATGATTTTTGAAGCGACTAGTACTCAGACTGGACAGTGTCTGAAAAAAATTTTTAAAAGTCTGTCAACACCTCGTATTCGACTCCGGTGACGGTCTCGGGTTCGGGGTGTTACACTAGCCATCTGTGCGCCACCACATGGACCGCTATTTTTCCAACCCTAATCACCCTGCTTCTTCACCTGTCTGGCCTCCTCCGGTGAGCTCTCCAACCAACGACGACACCAGAGTTGGAGATTCCCTTCTCTTTTTTCCCATTCTACTAATACGACAACAATGATAACAACGAGATTCTTTTCTCCTTCTCTTATTCTTTCCCTTCACTTATTTTTTCAAAAAATCCTTGCTAACAGCTTCCACCTACCAATTTTTCTTCTCCAAACCATTTTCAATTCTCTCTTTTTAAGTCCAAATATATGCTAAAGCCTATTTTGTACTTCAATGTTTAAGTTCTCTTTAAACAAGAAACCATCTTCTGCAAAGGTTGTCGGTTTTTTTTCAAGGTAGATTTATTGCAATTTTTTTGGATTTAAAATTTGCATGTTGTGTTAATGAAACCTTTGATTCTTTGGAGCCAAACAATATTGTATGTCTTTAAATATTGAATTGGGGTTTAAAAGAAATATTGAAAAAAAATTTATGTTTTCCTTTTTCACCCATAAAAATTGGGTGGTGATTTGATTATTGAGCTTTGTACCTAAATTGAGTTTAATACAACAATCTTTCAACCCTCGTTACTTCCAATGGGTTCACGAAGCTCTCGACGAACTACCCGACAATTTTACCATCTCATCTTTCAATTTCAAGCCACCCTATCGTTTTCGCCAATCAAGGCTTCCTAAAAATGCTGGATTATTCCCTAGAAGAAGAGATTGGCCAAAACGACAAGATATCTCAGGATCCCAAAACCAATCAAAGAAAAATAATGGAAATAAGTGAAGCAATTCGACAAGAGAGGGATAAAAGTTAATCCCTTTCAATTTTTCTCCAATTGATTCTTCCTCTTAACATGGGTGAAAGTTTGAGAACCACTGCTCATATCGGAGAGTGGTGGCTCATGTCAATAGAAGCAAAGATGATAGGATTTTCGACAGAAGAAGAGAGAAAGACAAATAAAAGAAGAAATAAAATAAATGGGGACAAAAGGTGAAAAAAATGAAAGGATAAATAGACGAAAAGAAAAATTGCAAATAGCAATCCACATGGTGGTGCGCGAATGCTAGTGTTGCCATGTCGGCGAAAAGGTAATGACATTAGGCTTGATTATTAATATAGTGAAAAAATCGAGCACCAATATGGGACAAAAAGAAACCTATAAATATTAATCTGAGAAAAATAAACAAGTTTAAATACCAATTCTATAATTAATATAGATGTCATATTGAGTGGATAGTTAGTAAAACAGTTAATTAGTGCATCAAATAGTTGTGAAAAATAAATTAATACATATTTCAAGTCAACTTGGTGAGGTCTTTTCGCTGTGATGATTGGTAAGCTTGAGGAATTTTAAGGTGGAATTGGAGTTATTAACCTGGCGGCAGGAGAAACCTCAAAATTTGGATTTCGGAATATATTTTATATAAATACTAATATTCGTCACACTCAATAAAATAATATTTAGTATTAAATATTTCTTTTATATTTTGGAAATAATGATTTTAATTTCATTATTTTTAAAAAATCTGAAAAAATATTTACACTCAAGTAGATTTGATTTAAAGAAAAAATGTTATTTATTTAATTTTTTAATTGAGTTAATACTCGATTAAATTGATTAAATTGTGACATCAAGTTAAATAAGTATTTTGTATAAGTACTACATTATGCCATACCCACCATTTGAGTGAAAAAAATTATATAAGATATACTTTTTAAATTTTATGTAAGAATAAATGAGATCTTGATCGAAATAACAAAATTAAGATTTTCGGATTTTGATATCTTAGGTTTAAATTGCATATTTATTCTTAGTTATATATATAATATAAAAGAGAAAATAAACCTGAAAATAATATTTATTATTTTTTAAATAGAATAAAATTTTAATTATTTTCCAATTGTCCGATTAACTTGTGCTTAATTAATAATTTAATACATATAGTACCCTTTAGTGAAGGAATGAAGTAGTGGTGGTGGCAACTAACTAATTTTCTTCCTTTTCTTGCAACGCAAGCCACTAGGGGAGTTCAGCCAATCTTTGTCCTCCTGAATTTCAGAAGTGGTTTGATACAGTTGCTGCAAATCTGATGCAAAATGGACAATTCCCCTCTCTTTGCAATGCTTATGAGGGTGGACTTTGGCTACTTTGAAACTAATATCTCTCTCAATCAACAGCCAAAAAAAAAAAAAAACAGTAATAGTCCTTCCATTTTAGAAAACAAAACATTCTAAACATCATTAAAACAAAATCTTAAAAGTCAATTACAAGCATTTCAAAAGAGATTATAAAGTCCCATCAAGTTTCCATTTCCAAATACCTAGTTGACCTCTACAAGTACATAAAAAGGGAGAACAACATTAAATTTGAAATCCATCAAAATATATTCACAAACTTATTCTATGAACATCATAGCTCATATACCAACTTTCATGAAATGGATTGCAAATCATAGATTTGTAGTTTTGAAACCCCAATCTTTCATGCCGCCACAACTTCTTCACTTGAAACATAAGAAAATGCACCCTCTTTTAAATGTTAACTTCAAATATGAACAGCAGGATCAAATGGCGCCTTTTCTTTCTCATTGCTGCAAACTGAAAGCACCCAAGTTCACCATAGTTCTTAGAAATTTGGTCAATACTTTCAGTTTTATAAATTTCATGATAAAATGAAAAAAAAAAAAGGGTACAGCTTACTTTGTAGAGTTGAAAGTTCAGAACTCTTCAATACATGCAACCTCTTTGCAGTGGAAACAAACATGCTGCCAAAATATATGAATTCCAGGATCAAAACTATCGGAGCCAAAATTAAAATATAAATTTTCATAAAAAGAAATAATTTATATGTATACATATATATAGTTTGATTCAAGTTTATGTAAAGGTAACCATGAGGCTGAACTATCGATAGTATGCCAGCTAGTTTTCATCTTGAAGAAACCGATGTTCTTGTCTTGAAATTTGCAGTTGAATAGCAGTTGAAATATTCACTTTTTAAGGCCTGTTACAGAGAAAAATGCTTACTTCCATGGGACATCACCAACAAGGACCCTGTCTCCTTCATCATCTTCATAAATTAGAGTATATTCCCCACTTCCAGCTAACGGACCAGCCTCTGCTTTCGCTGATTCCTTGGCCTTGCTTTCGTTTTGGGTGGCAGATGGATCTCTTTGAGCTAAGATATAATTATAAAACAGAACAAGCTAACATAAAGGAAGATATAATTAAGGGTGATAGAAGGGACATTTAGTATTATCTGGTTTATAGACTAACCTGCGAGCAAACCACTGAATAGATCATCTATAGCAAGTGAGAGTTCCTCATAGCTGTTATAGGCACTGAGATTTACTTTCCTTCCAATAGGGATTCCTTCCATGTTGATCTTTACAAATAACTGAGTTTTGGGATTTTCTGGTTTTCCTCCAGTGTCCTTGTCATTTGAGGAAGCTGGCTTGGACAAGCTGTTGCTCGCAATATTTTTCCGGAATGATCGAATTGGAGGCCACCCCACAACTGGGGAATATTCAATTCTGCTCATTTTTAGGCAGTAAATAAGAAGAAAAATTATCATACTTGAATGGCATCAGCCAAGGGCTAACGTGCTTGAATCAAACCATGCTCAGCTCTTAGCTGAAAGTTATCTACATTTAAATATACTTTGTTTTTTAACTTAGAAAATACAGTTTTCTACCCTTTCTTTTATCTTATTTAAAGATCAGAGTAATAGTTTTTCTATGGCTTTTGTTATGAACCAAGTAGTAAAATGACACAAACAAGGTATAAAAAGTTAAAGGAATAACAACCTTTTATTGGAGGTAATGTTAGTGGAGGCATCTGGATCAGCAGTAGCAAGACTACAACATGCTTTCCCATCAGCAAACTGAACCTCTCCCACTGCCATCCTAGGGCTACATGGCTGCTTAAAGTCTTCAGCCATTCCAGCAAGCTTCTTGGAGACTGGTAAGTTCTGGAAAAATGAAGCCTTTGAATGTTGTGGCTCCTCCTTGGTGTCTTTAGAAAACGCAGAATATATTGTAGAGCCTGAGGACCATGGAGTTGGAGGAAGATTAACTTTATCACCTATTTTTTCGATACAAGAAATCTTTTGGCATTGGTTTTTGGTAGTATCTATGGGCCACTCTTTCTCTCCTGTTCTTGTTTCAGCTGTGTGTTGGAAAGCTCTCTTTGTTCCATGAGTTGTATTTCTGTTGTCGTCTAGAGCTTCCCCAGGTGGACCAAGCCTCAGTTCCAACTTCTTGTCCTCTGAGACTTTATGATTTACTAGCCATTCTTTGTTCATAAGATTAAGAAACTGAGGATAATCCACCATCTTATCAGTCACCATAAGAAGGGGAATATATGAAAGTGATTCTAGCTTGTTGAACTAGGAAACAATGTTTTGGTTCTTAGAGAAAAAGACTTAACTCAGTGGAAGATAAGTGCAGAGACAATACTGAAACACATAATAGGATTAAATATGCCTACTTGTGTCTACCTAAAGGCTAAACCAACAACAACCCAAAATATCTAAGTACTTCACCGGCCTATATATATAAAAATTTGTTGCATTTCCATGGAGAAAGGCAATATATGGGAATAAAATTACTTATTGATATATGACAAGCTTGTGGGGGGAAATATAGCTAGGTGTGGCTCTTTTTAACTTCTTTCAAGTTTGCTCTCCTAGTTTCCTCTGGAGACTGAGTTTAGGACAGACAAATGAAAACTGCAGACAGAACAGCTTGCACATAATGGTGATGCATAACCTAGACAAGACAACTTTGTTCTTTCTCCTTTTTTGTCAAGAACCAAATGGGTAGCCTAGACTCTTTATGATGCCTTATCCTAGGCTTTTAGGCAGATAGATAGACATTGCAAATGATAAGGACAGTATCACTGTTCATTTCCATTCATATATAATGAAAACAACTTGATGCATACATTATACATTTGATTGAATACATATCCTCTACTGATTTCCCATAAAAACAATCTTATATGTGTGTGTGTGTGTGTGTACGCGGATACTCACATTCATAATGGTTCAAAAGAAGAAAGAAAATGAACCATTTGTTGTATTTAACTACAGTTTGGTTAGAAGTAGTATAAGTAAACCCAGTCAACTCCTCTCATGTGTAGAAAACAAGGAAATATTTTCTTTCATAGTTGAACTGAAAAGCTAGAATATTGATAAGGTCTTGATTTAAAAGAGAACTCCAAAAAGTAATAATTACATACATTTTACAAATGCCTTCGGTTTTGTCATTATTAAACTGTTGACTCTTAATACTCTTTCAAGCATGCTTTCTGCAATCCGCGTTTCATGGATGGGTGGAGACGCCTACCTTTTGCCTTGATGGGTTTAGCATTTCAGAAAATGAAAGTTATTATTAACGAGTTGCTATATATACATATATAAATAAGGATTCAAATTGAGACCCCAAACATGGTTTTAGTCATTTTGTTTGTTTATAATGATTGTAGATGCAACGAATGTTATTACAGTAAAATTACAATGAATATCGACAATGAAGAAAACCCGAATCGTAAATTAATAACTATATTGTCATGTTACAGCCACTATTTAAATGGTGTATATATACGTATTTGTCTTCTATCCAAAGTAGGCAGTGGAAATGTTCAATGAATATAGTTGGGAGAGAAAAAAGAGAAAGTAAAACAAAACTAAAGTCTTGGCATCATTATTATTAGCAGAACAACGAAGGCTTTTGAGCTCACCATCTGTTAATGGTGGTGGAGCCCTAATATCCCACTTATTAAGATATGATCGATCACTGCGTGACCTGATAATTCCCAACTTCACTTTAAGAGGAGCCTTTTTGGACCTTTTCTTTTTCTTCTCTTTATACTTCATGATCTTTATTATGATTACAAGTTTGCCTGCTACTAATTACTAACCAACCAAATCCCTCTTCTTAATTCATAATTACAACTAAAACTAACATCAAATATGCTTAAAATCGTTTAGTTTTTTAACCTGTAAAATCGATTGTATCTGCCATGTTAATCATCTTCTACTAAGACTTTTAAGGAAAAAAATTGTCTGATGTATAGTATATAAGAGATTCGATTTGCTGCAAGAGAAATTGTAGTTTGATTTTACTTACAAATGATGATTTACCAGATACTTACAAGACAAAACACTGTGCAAAGGTTCTTTTGTGATACAGCTTTTAAATGTTGATTGGATGTAAGGATATATTGTGCAAATTTGGGCCCAGAAAACACATCAACAATACTAGAATCATGTGAGTGGATTCAATTGGGAAATCTGGGAGGCTGTCTGTCCAACAACCAAAGCCCCAAAGGCTTCCCAAATTCAAAATTTCTCAAGGTACACGAGCCAACTTTAATAGTATAGTTAAATCTGACAAACACCATTTCAACTTCAAAGTGCGAGGAAGACCATGACCTTCCTCCAAGGACACCCTTAATATGGAACTTGAATTCAGGCCACTGAGACTGTGTTAGATAAAATGGCAGCAACAACCAAACAATGAAACACTAAGAGCATAAGCTCTTCAAACAGCAAGCAGAAAAACACAAAGCATCAAGAGCATAAGCTCTCGGTTGACAAGCAAAAGGAAAAAAAATATATGTTTGATTGAAACCGAATGATGATACCATTTTCATTTCATTTCAAAATATAGAGTTACAAAAGTGGAATGTTTACCTAACAATTTCCACTAAATTTGGCAACTTGCCAATTAATAATTAAAAAGATGAAAGCATTATAGCTATCATTATGAAAGCACCAAGTTGCATATCAACTTGTTTCAATTATAGCTATCATTACAAATATTAAAAATAAACAAAATAAACAAAATGCACCAAGTTGCTCCTTTGTTGCTTTACAGTCCATGTTCAACACTCCTCCTTGGACTGTAGGCAACAAACACCAATTGATTTCCTTAGAAATTCAAACTTGATTGTGCCAAGAGGCTTTGTCAAAATGTCAGCCAATTGATCTTGTGAGCTGCAATGTATTAAACTCACTTCTTTGGATTGGACAACTTCTCGAACAAAGTAAAACTTGAGCTTAAAATGTTTGGTTTTGCCATGAAAAACAGGATTTTTAGAGATGGCAACTGCTGACTGGTTATCCACCAAAATTTCAGTAGACTCGAGCTGTTCTTCATTCAAATCACATAGCAACTTCCTAAGCCAAATGGCTTGATTCACTGCTGCAGCTGCTGCTATGTATTCGGCTTCAGCAGTAGACTGAGCAACAGTTTGTTGCTTCTTTGAACTCCAACTGAAAACTCCCGAACCAAGTGTAAAGAAGTAGCCTGAAGTACTTCTCATATCATCAACTGATCCACCCCAGTCACTATTTGAGTAGCCAGTTAATTTCAGCTCACTTCCTTTCTTGAACATTACACTAAACTTCAAAGTACCTTTGACATACCTGAGTATTCTCTTTGCTGCTTTCAAATGAGTTGTATTGCAACTGTGCATGAATCTAGACAGTAGACTAACTGAATGCATAAGGTCAGGTCTGGTTGCTGTCAAGTAAAGTAAACATCCAATCAGGCTTCTATACTCCTTTTCATCTACCTTTTCTTCATTTCCAAAGCTGCTTAGTTTCTCTCCCACAGCTAATGGTGTGCTCACTGGTTTGCTGTTTTCCATATGAAACTTAGTGAGAATTTTCAAGGCAAATGCATGCTGGCTGATAAAAATGCCTTGATCAGACTGGTCTACTTCCATACCAAGGAAGTAAGTCATGATTCCCAAGTCTGTCATGTCAAACATGTCTTGCATATTCTTCTTGAACTCCTGAATCAAATCGACCCTGCTTCCAGTCACTAATAGATCATCTACATATATTGAGACAATCAGCAAAGTCTCATCTTTGGACTTCTTTATAAACAAAGTTGGCTCACTCAAACTTTTCTCGAAATTGAGCTTAGACAGGTAAGCATCTATCCTGTCATACCAGGCTCGAGGAGCCTGTTTTAGTCCATAGAGTGCCTTCTTCAGCTTGTAAACCTTGTCCTCCTTTCCTTGGACTTTAAATCCATCAGGCTGTTCAACATAAATCTCCTCTTTTAGGAAGCCATTCAGGAAAGCTGACTTGACATCAAGCTGATGGACCTTCCACTGTTTCTGTGCAGCCAAAGCAAACAGGAGCTTTATGGTGTCCAGCCTTGCTACTGGAGCAAATGTCTCCTCAAAATCAATGCCAAACTGTTGATTGTACCCTTTCACCACAAACCTTGCCTTGTGCTTGTTCAAAGAGCCATCAGCATTGAATTTGGTCCTGAAAACCCATTTGACACCTATGACCTTCTTCTGATCAGGTCTGTCTACCAGATCCCAAGTGTCATTCTTATGGATCATGTCGATTTCAGCCTCCATAGCCTTCTTCCAGTTCCTGCTTGTTGCAGCTTCTTCATAGCTTGAAGGCTCAACAATGACCACATTGCATCTTTGGTAGATATCAGCAATAGACCTGGTCCCTCTCACAGGAGTATCATCTACATTGGCATTACTGACTTCATTTTCTGCCAATTCCAGATTGTTGTCAATCTGCTCTTCTTCAAACTGACTTGTGTTAGAGCCATCTAGACTCCAAAACCTTCCTTCATCGAATTTGACATCTCTGCTTACCAAAATCTTCTTGGTTGAAAGATCAAATACTCTGTAGCCCTTCTTGCAGCTACTGTAGCCAACAAATATACCAGGAACTGATCTCTTCTCAAGCTTGGTTCTTCTTTCTGCAGGGACAAGTACAAAACACATGCAACCAAACACTTTTAAATGGGAAACTGTTGGTTTAAGATCATACCATGCTTCAAAAGGAGTTTTATCATTTAAAGCATGTGTTGGCAGCCTATTGAGCAGGTACACTGAGGTGTTGACACCTTCAGCCCAAAAAATGTTTGGAAGCTTGCTTTGAAACAACAAACACCTGGTCATGTTCATCACTGTTCTGTTCTTCCTTTCACATACTCCATTTTGCTGAGGAGTATACACTGTGGTCAATTGATGATGAATCCCAGCCTGCTCACATAGCTTCTGAAATCTTTCAGACAAGTATTCAGAACCATTGTCTGTCCTCAAGGCCTTAATCCTGCAGCCTTTTGATTTTCTGCCAATGCCTTGAACTTTCCAAAAACTTCAAACACTTCTGACTTTTGTTTCATGAAATAAACCCAGCAAAATCTGGTCAGATCATCAATAAACAGTATAAAATACTTACTGCCATTCAGTGAAGGAGTCTTCATTGGTCCACAGACATCTGAGTGCACCAATTCAAGTATTTCTCGAGCCCTCCATGCTTGGTTTACTGGAAAAGGCAACCTGGCCTGTTTACCAAGCTGACATACTTCACAAACAGACTCATTTGCATCAACCTTAATCATGTCCTCTGTCAAACTCATCTTGTGCAGCAAATTGAGTGACCTGAAATTGACATGGCCAAATCTTCTATGCCACAGATCAGCATTGTCAACTGAACTTGTATAGGCTCTTCTCTCAAGTTGGCTCACATCCAACATAAAACACCTATCTGCCATGGGTGCTGAAACAACTTCTCTACCAAGAATATCATTAATAACACAAGAATCATTCTTGAAAACTAGAGAGTAGCCTTTCTTAACCAGCTGACCTACACTAAGTAGATTTTGATCTATTTCAGGTACATAAAGCACATCTGAAATAACCTTGTTACCTGAACTAGTGTTGATCACAACATCACCTCTGCCTTTAGCTTCAATCAGATTCCCATTGCCTATTCTGACCTTTGAAGCAAAACTCCTGTCAAGATCCTTGAACAGGTTCTCATTTGATGCCATGTGATGTGAGCAGCCACTATCCACAAGCCAACTGCATTTGGATTTGCTTGTGGTTGTAGAGCATGAGGCAGTGAAGACATGCTCCTCCTGAGCTTGAAGATCTTCAGCAGTCTTGGCTTGTACTGACAGAGTTTGTGACTTTTCTTGATTTCTACAAATCTTTTCATGATGACCATACTGCTTGCAGCTCTTGCATTGGATGTCTGGTTTGTTCCAGCAATACTTCTCCAAATGGTTAGTCTTCTTGCAGTGAACGCATGGTGGAAACCTCCTTCTACCGACATCTTTCTTGGATCTTTCCCTCTTTTCAAACCAAGGCTTCTTAGCTTTCTGACTTGAGCTGGAGCCTTCTCTGATCTTTGCTTGAAAAGCACCTTCAGGACTTTCCTCCTGCCTACTTGCTCTTCTCTGCTCAAGTGCATAAAGTGAGTTAACCAACTCAGACAAAGAAATGGTTGTGAGATCTCTCGAGTCCTCCAATGAGGAGATTTTTTACTCAAACCTTTCAGGTAAGGTGGTAATAACCTTCTCAACAACCCTGCTGTCACTGAAATCTTCTCCAAGGAGTCTAATATTATTGACAGTAGCCATAATCCTATCAGAATATTGCTTGATAGTTTCTGACTCCTTCATCTTCAAATTTTCAAACTCCCTTCTAAGATTAATTACTTGTTGCTGCCTTGTCTTGTCTGATCCCATGAACTCCTCTTTCAGCTTGTCCCAAGCTTGTTTGGGTGAGTCACAGGCCATGATGCGAGTAAAAATTACATCAGACACTCCATTCTGTAGGCAGGCCATGGCTTTATGCTTCTTGGCTCGCTCCTCACCATGTTGCTTGATCTGAGCAATGGTTGGATTTGCTCTCAATGGTAGTGGCTCGACATCATTTTCAACTGCACTCTACAGATCAAGTGCTTGGAGGTAAGTTTTCATTTTAACTATCCAAATGTGGTAGTTTTCTCCAGCAAAAATTGGTGGTGGAGGAGGTGCAAAGCTCATGTTGCTGAAACTGATTTTGCAGAAGCAAAACTGACTTTGTTTTGAAAACTAAAACAAAACCACAAAGGTCCTCAAAGATAGGATGCTCTGATTACCATTTGTTAGATAAAATGGCAGCAACAACCAAACAATGAAACACTAAGAGCATAAGCTCTTCAAACAGCAAGCAGAAAAACACAAAGCATCAAGAGCATAAGCTCTCGGTTGACAAGCAAAAGGAAAAAAAAATATGTTTGATTGAAACCGAATGATGATACCATTTTCATTTCATTTCAAAATATAGAGTTACAAAAGTGGAATGTTTACCTAACAATTTCCACTAAATTTGGCAACTTGCCAATTAATAATTAAAAAGATGAAAGCATTATAGCTATCATTATGAAAGCACCAAGTTGCATATCAACTTGTTTCAATTATAGCTATCATTACAAATATTAAAAATAAACAAAATAAACAAAATACACCAAGTTGCTCCTTTGTTGCTTTACAGTCCATGTTCAACAGACTGTCAACTTTCCATAAAGCTAGTGATGCATTTACTGTATGTGTGCGAGCGCGCTGAGTGTGTGTATATTTTCCTGCCAACCCACCAAGTAATAGAAAGGAGTTTTGGCAGGCGCAGGGGAACAACTTGATAAACAAGAATTAGAATATATAACCTGGCATCTTATTATTGATAATATTTAGATATTCAAGTCATTATTGCTTATGCTTCATTTACAACATGAAACCTAGTTTCTATAGAAATGAACTGGTTCTAGTGAAGGCCAGTATATCGCCATTAGCATCTGACTTACAGGGCACTCTCATGTTGTTTGAGCAACTGCAGCCTGTCCCATCATCTAAATAAAACCGGACAAATTAGTTCAATTAGAAGTTATAAATATGCTGGTGTCCGTATAAATAATGGGATATATAAAAAAAAAGTGAGACCTGAAAGTAAAATTCGAGCTTCTTCCTCAAGATTGCATGCTCTTGCTTGATATGTTGAAAATTCCTAATGCATCTATAAAAAAGAATAAAGATATTGAATTCACTTTAGAAAGGGTTAACAGTTTAATTCAGAATACCAAATTTAAGTTCAGTTAGGCAATATACTAATCCGTATATATATGAGGAAGTAGAGAAGAAATATACGCTTCAGCATTTCCTGCAGCGCAGTATTGTCTGAACACTGCGCATTCACTGGTCACCTTTTTAGCTCCAATGCTACAAGTAAATCATAAGTTAGCACAATAATTACATTGCTACTAATAAAACTAGTAACATCAATTCACTTTTTCTTCTTATTTTCTAATGTGGGTATTTAAGAATTCACCTGGAGCTGCTACCCTTGAATTGGTGCATGTAATCATCAAGTTTACTGAAGTTAATAGGCCTACTATTCCTGCATGCATGGATATATGTGTTGTAATCTTAACCTTATTGACGTTTATATATGTATAGTGAACCCTTACAGTGTCAGTTCGATGTTCTGAATCAACCTAGTCGAGTCAGTGTAAAAAAGTGTGACAATTTCTTGTACAAAATTAGGGTTGGCATCATCTTGTAACTCCTCTAGCTGGATGAATTGCTCGTCAAGGTAACCCTACAACAATGTTTCAATAAGCACATTTTACTTGATTTGACTGTAAATATTGAGCATATGAAAGAAACGTAGAAAAAATTTACATGGCACGCTATTGAGTAGCAATGCTTGAATCAAATACTAATGATATGCAAGGATTTGTGTTAGACAAGTAAGATGAAAATGTGCAATTCGTGAAAAACAAATATGTTCATATTTTTAGTTAAAAGTGTTTGTATAGTTAAAAATTAAGAAAAGTGAAAGTAATAAAACAAAAGTAGAGGAAAGAAGAAAAAAAATTAAAAGCATGAGTGCAAATTAAGCAAATTCGAAAGGTAAAAACTGAAAATTTTCCCAAAAGAAAAGATTTTGAAATTCATTGAGGTTAGAAACAGGGAGTGGTGCTACACTTTTTCTTTTGCTTAGGGATTATTTTGTTCCCCTAACATTGGATTGCATATTCTTGAAAAATTCTTGGAGTGGGCTTCAAGTTAAACAAAACCATCCAAGATATATCACATAGACTTAATTCTCAAGCAACCGATTTTCCAAAAAAAAAAAAAAATAGTGTCGACATTTTAAAGGCTAAAGTAAAGAAAAATTGACGGGTTAGATTCAGTTTATTATTATTTTCGTCACATTTCAATGCAATGCAGTTTAAATTATTATGTGAATGATGATTAAAGATATAAAAAAATAATGAAAACGAGAGATGCAGAGAGAGAGCTAGGACCTGATCAAAGAGAGACCTTCTTATGCAGGCAATTTGGTTTTGCATGCCATACCTATCCATCCTCAGGCTTTGTTTTCGTTTCCTTTGTAAAAGTACTAAAAAACCGATATTTCAACGTAGCTTTGCTCTACTTTGTGGTGTTGCCCTCAACGACAAGGGTATGCCTTTGTATTTATAGTACAAGGCCTCTGTACGGGAGTGATAAAAAGAAAAGGAAAGAGAATCCCCGGTCAAAATTAACACAAGGTAAAATATAACCAAAAAATAAAAAGAAGGTTAAAAATCAAGAGGCTTACGTGTCAAATTTATGACTACGATACCCATTGAGATTTTTTCAATGTTTTGGCTAAAAGAACTGAAAAGAAAAAAGGAATTGTTGATGAAATTTGATATTCCTAGGAGGCATTGCTTTTCGTAGCATCCATATATATAAAAAATTCTATACTTATTAAACATATAAATTATAAAGAATTGGGTCTTATTTTAAACTTTAAAAATTTCAAAAATATAATAATTAAGATTTAAGAAAAAAGAGAGCTTAGATTAGAAACATACTAAAAAAAAGACTTCAGATTAGTAACATACTTATTTTAAACCATCCCTTAAATATTCATCTAGAATTTCATCAATAATTTAACACATTAATGAACATCAATTTAACTCTTATCAGTTTTTAAAAACTCCAAACTCTAAACTTTAAACAAATAAAATCATTACCCTATACCCTTAACTCTGAATTTTACCATCCTACATCCTAATTTTAAATCAAAACCTAAACACTAAAATCATTAACGTTAAGCACTAAACTTAAAAACTTGTGCATTAAAAAACTTTGAACCATAATCTTGCTTTACCGATATTATTAGAATAATTAGAGTTGGAGTACATGGCATTAATTAGGAAATTTTTTAAAATAAATGACGTGATATATTATTAGTGGAGATCAAAAAATCAACATTTTATAGTCATCTAAATATTATAATTTAAACTCTTTAACATTTATATCTGACAAGCACGTGACCAACTGCAAAACAAAGAAATATTCGTTTTTTTTTCTTTAATGAATCGACCGCTACCAATCCTAAAGCTGAAGATGAGGTTTTGGTTATGGGGACGTGGCTAATAAAAGTTGGCCAAAGCAGAGTGAGGTCCCTGTTGCGGTGTTCAATTCCAGCTGTCGACCAGCACCGGAAACCTTCCCAAAAGTTACAGTATATTATACTATATATGTGTGTGTGTGTGTGTGTCCGTCGAACAAACCAAATCATGCAATGAATTTCAATCATGAAGAACGTACGGCTACTCTGTTACATAAAACTAGAGGGGAATCGATTAAAGTTGACAGTACGTAAGAATTCTGCTATGCCAACCTGCCTGTCTCCACTTATACCTTCACAATACAACATCTTACAGATCTAAAGCTAATCAGCAAATTTAAATGCAACCATTTCTGCTTATCTGAAAAAAGTGATTACTGATTTCAGGGCAGCTAGCCTCTTCAGATAAATCTAATTTTGGAGTGGAATGTGGAGCAAGTTGAATGTACTAACCTAGCACCATAAGCAAAATATTTGTAAATGTTGCAACACATGGTCATTAGCTAACCTAGAACTGTGATGCCTCTAAATAAAACTTTAATCTGCATGGCTGCCATCAAGATTGGATAAAGTCAACAACTTAATGAAGTACATTTTATCTAAAAACACCTACAATTCCTTAATAACCTTCAGGTTTAGTTTGTTTTTAGTAACATTGGTTCTTCTAAGCAAAAGAGGATTAAAATGCCAAAAGGATCATGGAGCAGTCAGAAAAGGAAAACAGAAGAGGCCAAATTTATGTCAATGATTGGAATGAGAACATTACCTTTATACATGAGCAGACAGTGGTCCTTGTCATGTATCTTTCTCTGTCCATCTCTCCTGTGTAACTGTTAGCGAAAAGTTAAAAGAGTGAAGAGTTGAGAAGGATGCTGATGCTCCCTTTATTCCTTTGCCAGTTGCCACCCATTGAAGAAAGAGTGGGAGAGGGGGTAAAAGGGGGTTTAACAGGAGCATCGACCTCTCACTGTCTCCCTCAAATGGTCTTTAGTAGATGCTTGATAACATCTTTTTTGTTAAAGGAAAGGCTATATGGACACGTGGAATTGGATGAGAACATGAATTGCTGATTTGACTTTCACCGGAAGGATCAATATTCGCTCTTCTATCATTGTAACCTATGCTGATAAGAATCCCACCATGGACATGATAAACACTACACGCAATGACAGGTTTGCTTCTAATAAGGTGGAAGCTTAAAAAGAAACAATTCTTAGAAACCCAAAATTTGAAGTTTCTGAATCAACTCAACTAAGCCTTCATCCCAAAAATAGTTGTGATAAGCTAGAGGAATATTTATGTATGCTTTCTCCATCCATGTCATTTAAAGATGACTTGGCAACTTTAGAGAGTACTTTCCAAGACCAAAGCATACAACCCAATATCTTATCAGTATTATAAGTCTATTCAGAAAAAAAGCACTTTAAACGTCAAACCAATCACTAAGAAACATGATTCAGTTTGATGAAATAGCATCCTTGAGCTGCAGTATAAAAGAATGAATTAGAAATTAACCAGCAGTCAGAACTGTTGCATTAGCTTAAAGGATTTGTAAATTAGCCACTGCAAACTAGTCTAAGAGAAAGAAAAAAAAGAAGTGACAATTGAAAGAACATTAGGCTCAGAGTATTTTATGTAGCTAAAATGTCTAGGGAAGAAAGTATTAAGACACCAACTTTAAAGAACATTAAGGGATATAAATGGCACCTGTCTGGAAAGAAGAGGTAGAGGCAACTCCATCAAACAATTTGTGGGCCTTCAAAGAATAACTTTTGCATTCATTCAGAACATTTGAATGGGTATATACTCCAAAAAACTGTGGGCGACGATGAATCATCCAAAAGTCACATTGAGGTTTGTAGACAAATCATTTCATTCAACTACGCAAGAATCTAATTGCCTGGTATACATTAATGACAGTAGCACCAGCTACTGCAGCTTTCTTAGGCCCTTCTGCCAAGACTCCATCCAGATAAGCTGGATTAGACATAATTTCCTCAAACGAACCAGCAAAAGCAGAAAACCTGACTAATGATGGGGACACCCTACTGAATAATAATAATAATAATAATAATCAAACAACATCAATGGAAGACAAACCGAATAGCTTTGAGAAATTCAAAACAAAAGCCATTGGCAGGGTAGGGGAAATCAACAAAATGACTGGACCAAAAATGACCACAACTTTGGCTGAAAATAACTTCATGCACATCAAGCAAAAAATATATCTCCATGCACATACAAATTATAATCAATAGAACTCGTGCTGTTACTACTCTCAAAGATGGTATCCAATAAAACATCAATACCATCTAGGCACCAATGTGAGTTCAACACTGAAGCAGCAAGATGGACCTCACCAGATTTTATGTTTGTTAATCTACAATAGGCAGCTTCATAACAGCATAGCATGTAATACTCCTATCTTGCACAACAAAGAAAAGCATTACATAGTGCAATGAAACTGGACAGGATGCAAATGATCAACCAAGACAACTGTTAGGAGGGTTTTAAATGCTCCCTAGTTCATATCTTGGTATTCCTCAGCAACTTCCTTAAATAATAACAGAAATATAAGACAGTTATCAGGTGTTGAATCTATCATATGCTATCTAGACTCTGTCTGTGCATATTAAATTCAGAAAACCGTAAGCATAGAGCATCCTCTGACACATTTTCTTGAAACAAAATTTATAACCAGAAAGAATAGATCAACAACTCAACAGCTTAGTGTTAGCTTAGTCCAAAGAGCTTGTAATCAATTTGGAATTACTATAGAGCAGACTTTCTTGGATGGACAAGAACAGAAAGTCATGCTTTAAAATGTCACGCACATAAAGCACTAAAACTCCAGTAAGAAATGCCTAATCTTCAAACCTCTTTTGTAATGATTGAAATTAGCTAATATATTGAAAGAAAGATTGTTGCATTCAGGATGTTCAGGATTGTCAATTCCAGGCTACAAGAATTGCCACAAACAAGACTATATATGGGAGAACTTCACATTAGATTCTGTTGTCATATAGAGAAATAAGTAGACAAGAAAATAGAAATGGAAATAGAAGGAAAACATAGCCTAGGAATTAACACCAGAAATGTGTCGGTCTTGCAACACTTCATCTCGTTTGCTACAACCTACACCAGAAAATGAGATTATTTGATCAAAGCAAGGATATGGGTAAAAACAGAACTTTAGAACCAGCTAATCACCATAACTTTTTCCATAGCATCACTAAGTGCATGAAGTCATACTAGTATTCATTAATTACAAAAGGTAGTACTAAATTTATCAGATAAACTCATAAGAAAAAGACACTGTAAGATAGTCCACAAGACCCATTCCTTTCCCCTTATAATACAGCAACTCACAATTAGCTTTTGAAGTCCAATTCAGGTCAAATCCCCATAATTACTAGCATCAACTGTAGTATGCATGTAACTTATAAAACCTTTATCATTTTCAAACAGACAAACGGCAGGGAGAGACAACACAGAAATGTATTAAACACTCACATCTTTGGGGTCAAGTAGATCTATTCCAGACTGATCTATAAATTCAACCCCCATATTCTATATCAGTCAGTATCAGAAAAATTCATTCTGGAGAACAAGCACCTAAGGTAGAATAGTTTCATCAAGTAGTATTTATTTTCTTTTTGCTGGTCATTTTATCATATTTTAGATATCAATTAACTAGGTTAAAGTTTGAAGAAACCACTGTTATGACATTGAATAAGCAATGGAAGTGAAAAATTTGGTAAAGAATGCCTTACATTAATTGAATATGTGACTATGAGATTATTGAAGCCACCTTAAGACTGTTTGGTTTATCCATTCTATATTATTACAAGAGCTTAAGACTTAACCATTACTTTGAGACCCTAAGTCACTGAGAAAAATAGCACCATAGAAACAGAAGTTCAAAAGAATATGCTGGATTCTTAGAGTGCTAAGAATTCCCATGTGATCACCCTCAAAGTAGTTCATCAAAGAGGAATTGCACTATATAAGAGGTGGATGGGTCAGCAACTCTTATATTTGTCAACCATATCCAAGTTTTGCATATCTAAATATAGATTGGTAGTCTTTGCAAGACAATCACCGAGGGACATAAGTCGAACTCCAGCTGGAGTATTAGGGGACTCAGAACCTACATAAGGGAGCAAACTTAGATAAGAACCCTTCAAATTTGAGAGGCTTCATAAGTTTCTATGCAAGGTCTAAACCAAGAATTGGAATAAAAATGCACCTTAAAAATATCAACACAACACCTGAGACCAAAATAGAATATTAGAAGAATCAGAACTTTAGCAATGATAATGTACAGCAGCCAAACAAGAGGCACAGACATGACAATGAATCAGCTCTTTAAAAAAACATATATTGATATATATTTCTCACCATCCCAGCTTTTTCCACTTTCTTCCATCACATAAATAGTTAACACGATCAGCCAACTGATGAGTCAACTCCAACTGCTGCTTCTGATCTGCACCAACTGGGACAAAAACAGACTGCAGATGCATGCCGCAATTGTGTATGAATCATGCATCTTCAAATCACTTTATCAAAATATCATCAGCATTTTCCAAATAAGATATTCAAACTATCAAAGTTGTTAGACATGCTCAAATAAAAGATGATACTCGTGTTCCCAGAACCACCTATTACTAAAGACTATCAGAAGGCATCAGAACAGGATAGGTCAATAAAGCAACTCCAACATTTTCACCTCTGCAGAACCATTACAGAGGAACAAGAGGAAAACGTTGTCAGCACCTAAGCATATGGGGTGATGCTCAATGATGATTTCTAAAGAAGTTTATCAGATGCCAGCCAAATTCTTCTCCTGTTAACGCTGGTAAAAGGTTATGGTACAAAACACTAATGTCAAAGCTACAATGATAGTAATAAGTAATGACAAGATCAATATAAGTTACTGAGATCAAGTCATAAATCTGAAAACTCACCAGCTTGCGAGATTTCTCTTTAAACTGAATCATTCTGCTTAGCCAACCAATTGGTGTGGTAGAGCTTGGTAGCGCATCAATTCCACATGAGCTCAAAACATGTGACTGCGCCAGGACAGAAGCCTAGGCCAAATGCAGTTATTGATTTATTTCTCAGCGACCAGAACTTCAAATATCCAGCTAAATGACTCATACAATACCATGAAGGACCAAAAGTTGCAGCAAACCTTTGAGTGCAATCTACACGTAAAGGAAAAAATGAATCAATTGAAAATAACTCGAGAGTCATCCAGAACCAAGATGAATCTAGCTTTAAAAAGCACCCCAACATAATGGTTGATTGTGAGATAAAAAATATCAATGCGAAACCTGCATGTAGATAATATTTCAAACATACCGCAGGAAATCCATAATGAAAAAGAATCGTACGAGTTCTGTAAAGATAGAGCCGTAACAGTGAAGGGTCCTTGTAAGTGTCAAAATAACAAAGACGCGCACTAGCTTAAACTAGTTCATTTTATTCTGTTCTCATTGAAACCCAGAATATTGAAGGCTTTCAATTGTCCATTTCATGAATCTATGACTTGGCATCCAGAACCTGCTACGGAACCTGATCTTGAGACGTTCTCAAGACCTATCACGAGAATACCAAGTATATGGAGAAGTTAAAAGTAAAATATGGCACATTATCTATTTCACCATGAAAATCTAGGAAAGTTCACTACTCAAGGACAAAAGTACATATCATCGGTGCTCACAGCAACATCTAAAGCGATGAATGTTACTAAAAAAAACAGGCCAAATTTTATTCCATACACTTCAAAAGAAGTAGCTACATTGTTGATACCATGATACCATATTGTTCGTTATCACTTAACGTGTTTGATGTCGAGTACATAGCAGAGAAAGTCAGGAGAACCTGAAGCGCCATTGTCTCAGTCTATAGCACGATTATGACGGATTAATTCAGATTTTTAAAGTATTTACCTCGAAATCCACCAAAAGACCTGGTTTAATACAAAAGCGAACCCCAAAAAATAAAATGGAAATAAAATTTAGTTTTCACCGATTTAAAGACGAAGTAAAGCGAAGATGAGAGGCGATGAGAAGAATGAGAAATTGAGAGACAACTACGCTCTCCATTTTTTTCACTTCTTTTCTCAGATGAGGGGATTCAAATTTGCTTTTGGACGAGATTTAATCCAGCAAATATGAGCGAGAAAGTGTGGATAGATTTTGTTTTCTACAATTTTTTCACTTGGCACCCTGATTCAAAGTTCGTTGATCCTATTTGCCTCGTTTCGTCTCATGCCGCACGCGCCAGCCCTTTTCCTTTCTTTTTCGTATTTTTGTTCCTTTATTTAAAAATTAAAAAAAAATTGTTATACTACTGATGATTCCGAAACATTTAGAATTGTTAGAATAGTTTTCATCAAAATTGATTATTACAAACAATAATAATTAAACTTAGAAATTTAAATTTATATATTTATATATTTATATATTTAAAAATTAAAAATTAAAATTATGTTTTGTATTCATTTATATTTGATATCATATTAGTACTTCATACATAGATATGTTCATATATAATTTTATATGAATTTGTTTCTCTTAAATTGAATATTTTAACTAACTAAGATAACGTTGACTTCAAGAATTCATGCAACTTATTTTTGTTTAAGTAAGTTATTTCTTCGAATAATATATAATTGTCATAAGTATAGGATATAGATTGAAAATTAATCTCGTTCAAATAAATTTACTTAATAAATCTCATAAGGCCATCATGTTCAATAAAATCAAGATTACTTCTTTTATTAACATCAATCTCTTACATCTATAATACATAAACAAATATTAAATTATATCAATCTCAACTAAAGAATTTTCAATAAAACAAAATTTTTAATCACATTCAAAAATATATATATATATATGAGAGATTCATCATGCATAAATATCAAAATAATTAAGCACGTGAAGCAAACAACCACTCCAAAGCATATAAACTTTCCTCTTTTATCTAGTTCTCCCAGTGCTTGAAAACCTTTGATACTTCCAAAACTCTTCCATTAGCTCTCCATACCTCCACATAAACCGTGACTAACCTCTATCATGCTAGTTGTGTCTTCCACAAAGAGAAGATAATTACATGTCAATTATATAATTATATTTCTCACGAATAGCATCACATTTTGTATTTATGAGCTTCATTTTAGTTTTACTTTTACGTGCATCAATCCAACTTTTTAATTTGCTATTTGAAGTTGAATGATTTTGACTGCATAACGTAGCTGGTAGGTAATATACTTATTTTAATTGATGGTCAAGTTATTTAAATATTAAAATTTTAATGATAATTAATTATACACCCCCACATCATGTTTTGGCTTTCATTTTAGTTATTTTATTTTTAGATCGCTTTCATTTTGATAACTCAAAAAATTTGTTTTTCAAGTATTGATTGAGATAAAAAAAATAAAAAAGTGGTAGAAATTAAAATAATACATACAAATTATCAAAAATGTATTCGTTTATCCCATTACCGAAAATTCTAAATTTGGATTTTGAAATATAAATTTGTAGATATTAAGATTCAAAATTATAAATAGCAAATCAATTGACAATATCAATAGATAAATTTTTTTAAATTTTATTTAATTTATTTTTATGTTTTGAAATTAGTTTGGAAATCATTAATGAAAATTATTGTCTTTAATAATTGTCTACAAAATCCAAATTTCTTCCATTCCAAACAAAATTCATAATTTCTTCATCAAATCTTTATCCAAATGAAGAACAAGCAATTAATTTAATTAATTACAAGTATTTTTTCCCTTTACTTTTATCTTACCATGGAAGATTCAATATTTTATAATAAAAATAAAATTTAAGTTTCATTGACAATTATTAAATATAAATTGTTTGAGTTGATTTTGTTAAGGATAATCTAAAAACATAAAATAAAATTTTATATTTTAAAAGGAGATTAAATTAATTAATTTTAATATTATAGTAACAAATTGGTTGACATTATCAATGGATAAATTCTTTTAACAATTTATTCAATTTATTTTGATGCTCTGAAATTTAAAAATTCAATATTAAAGGAAAAAAAATTTGTAACGGCCTAATTTTCAGTGGTGTCGGAAATGGTGATTTGAGATCACTAAATTCGACAAATAAGATTGAACAAGATAGTAATTTAATATTTATGAGTCAAGTAAGAATTTAGAAGAATTTGTGAAATGGTGAAATTAGTGAAAAAGAATTTATTAGGTCAAACGGGTCAAAAATGAGGTATCAAGACCTCAAAGTTGAAAATCGAGCTATAAATATTTTTATAAATGTTTATGGAGTGTCATTGAGTTAGTATTAAAGTTTCGTTAGAAAATTTTAACGTTTGGATGGCTAATTAATTAAAAAGGACTAAATTAAAAATAGCGCAAAATTTGTTAAATTGTGAGTAAATAGCTTAAGTATTTAAAAAGATGGATTTAAAGAGCAATTAGACCCAAAGGTTAATGGCTGGACGGTTTGGTTATGAAATAAGCAAGAAAACAATGTGAACAAGGGGCAAAATTGGAAATAACATAAAAGTTAATAGTTAAATAATGATGTAATTGAAAAATCTAGACATTTCTTCATATTTTCTCAGCCAAAACGCCATAGAAGGTCTGGAGAAAGCTGGTTTTTCATATTTTTACATCATGTGAGTTTAATTCTTACTTTTCTTGATAATTTTTATGTTTTTATTACTTTTACAATTAGGTCCACTTGTAGAATTCATTAGTTTTTGATTTTATGGGTGAAATTGGAAGTTACCCTGGATGGATAAGGGAATTTTATAATGAATTATTATGAAATTTAAGTTCTAATTTCATATTAAGGTGGTTTTATTAAGTGATTTTGATAGGAAATGATATTTAGGACCTAATTGTGAAAAAGTTGTGAATTGAAGGTTTCTGTTGAAATTAAGAATATAAAAGGTTTTGAAATAGTTTATAATGATAAAATAAAGTGTTAATTGAGAAAAATTAGTTCAATTGATGGGTGAATTGAGCAGGGACTAAATTGTGAAAACTGTAAATTTTGGGGTAAAAGTGCAATTTCGAAATTTGAACAGCATAAATTGTGAAGTGAAATAGAATTGAAATGGATGCTAATGAAGGAATGATTTTATAATTATAGATCAAGAAAACGAACTGAATCGTGGAAAGGAGAAAATTCAAGAATAGTCCCTGAATTTCTACGACTTTTGCAAATTAGTCCAGGTAAGTTCGTATGGCAAAGTTCAATGTTTTGATATGAAAATCTTATGATTGTTAAAGTATTTCATTGTTGATGAATACTATCAATTTGCATTAATTAATAAATAATGTGTAACTAAAAGTACAAATTAGTAGGAACAATGGATTTGAGTGCTTCTATTCTGTAACCCTGATGAATTGACGAAAAATATGTGATAAGTGCGCCCGTTTAAGACCATATCTGGGCTATGACATCTGTGCAATGTGATAATGTGACTCCGTATAAGACCATAGCTGGGCTATGGCATCGGTATAATGTGATAATGTGATTCCGTATAAGACCATGTCTGGGATATGGCTTCGGTATGATATGTGAACCGTGTAAGACCATGGCAAGGCTATGGCTTCGGTGTGTGATGCGTAACAATGTGAAAGTCCATAGTTTACTATGGCAATGTGATAATGAAGCACTCAATTCCCTTATTGTTCCTTAATTTGACAATGAAGTAAATGAGAAATGGGCCTAAGGGAGTTAAATTGTGAGTAGCCATATGGAAATTATTCCAATGAGCTATTAATGAAATTGTGATTTGGAGGATGAAATAGTTAAACTAATAGATATATGATTGTGTACGATATTTGATATGATTTGTGTTTATATGCCTATGAGCTTACTAAGCTTCAATAAGCTTACTTGTGTGTGTTTAATATTTTTATGTAGATTGACTTGAAGTGAAGTGGGTAGATCGGATCAACACAACAGGGCACACTATTCAGATCAATTCTGGTAGTTTTTGTTTTATGTTTAAAGATTTATATGGCATGTATAGAGTTTGAATGAATTGAAGTAAAGATGTTATGAACTAGTTAACAATATTTGTACTAAAACAGTTTTTGGTAAGTAGCAGTAGTTTGATTTTGAAAATTCACCATAAATTGTGGAAATTGAGTTAAGGGCTGGGGAAAAAATGAGATTAAAGCCTAATGAGTCTAGTTTCATATAGAGGAAACGGCGCATGCAATTGGATTTTATGTTATGAGATATTTAAATTGTGGTGAGACAGAGTCTGAATGACTTTGAGCTCCCCTGTCCTGATTTTAGAAAATCATTAAAAATTTCAAAAAAATAATTATGAGTCATACTATATATGTATAGATTCCTCATTGGGTTTATTTTTAAGAGAAACAAAAGGCATGGTTATTTGAATTTTGTACAGAGAGAAATTTGGTTCGTAGTGCACAGGGGTCAAAGTAGCCAAACCCTGAAACAGGGGAGGATTTAACTAATAAACTGTACTAATTGGACCAACCAAAAATTATATAAAAAAATTGGTAAGTAGATATATGAGTATAAATTCGGGGAAAATTTACAGATTTGGGTTTCGAGTTTTATAACTCGAGATATGAATTATTTAGCAACTATGACGCAGTTGGACAGCTTGTCTGAAAAGTATGATATAAATTATCTAAATTTGGTTAAGTGCTCAAATAAGTTTAGTAGTGCCTTGTGCTCGACTCCGGCAACGGTCTCGGGTAAGGGGCGCTACATTTATTGGTATCAGAGCTTCGGTTTAGCCGATTCTCGAAATATGTATGATGTGAAAAGTGTCTAGAATTACATGCCATATAAATCTGTGATAGTGTGCTGTGTATGATCCGATCTAATCCTTGTTTTTATTATAGATTATCTTCGATTTGAAAAGATGTCAGATAGACCAGAACAAACTGAGCAAGAAGAAGTTAATAGCAGAGTACAAACCTCTGAACAAGGAACAAGTAGTGAAGCTCCGATTTCATTGATGCGAGAACAAGAACTCAAAAATATGATTTATGGATTCATGAATCAGTGGTATAATGAGAATGTGCGAGAAAGAAATCAGACTACACAACCTCCTCCCCCTATCTCAACATCTGTAGTACCCCCGGTTGCTCCTCCACCTCCTCCGACAACTGAATCTGGCAAACGTTCTCCATTTGAAAAGCTCAGAAAACATGGGGCTGAAGAATTTCGGGAAAGAACAGATGATGACCCCGTTAAAGCTAAATATTGGTTACAAAGTATAATGAGGGTTTTTAAGAAAATGGCGTGCTCACCAGATGATTACTTAATATGTGCCGTGTCATTATTGAAAGAAGAAGCTTATAACTGGTGGGAAACAATAGAAGCTGTTGTACCGGCTGAGAAGATCACTTGGGAATTTTTCAAAATGAATTTAAGAAGAAATATGTCGGTAGAAGATATCTGGATAAGAAGAAAAGAGAATTTCTCGACTTGCGACAGGGAAACAAGTCAGTGGCTGAATATGAAAGAGAATTTGTTTATCTGAGCAAATATGCTCGAGATATAGTACCCACAGAAGAAGAAATGTGTATCAGATTTGAAGAAGGGCTTAATGATGAGATTAAAATGATGATAGGGGGCATTGAGATACGAGAATTTGTTGTTCTATCAGATCGTGCTCAGAAGCTTGAAGAAGTATATAATAAAAAGATGCAACGAGATAGAAGAAGTAAAGAATCTTTCAAAAGAAGTGCATCTAAGTCATTTTCGGCTTTACCAGTGAAGAAATCTAAAGAGGAATTCAGTCGAGCCACTTCAGTACCGGAAATATCAGGAAAAAGTAGGCCAAGACAATCTGATTACAAAGCATCTGACAGACCTGCTGTTAGTGTGGGTAGTGTACAAAATACCCAAAGGCCTAAGTGTCAACATTGTGGAAGAAGTCACCCCGGTGAATGTAGAAGTAAGTTAGGGGCTTGTTATAAATGTGGGGCCACTGATCACTTTATTCGTGATTGTCCCCAATTACAAGTAGAAGAAGTGGAACAGAGGGAGAAACAAAAAATTCTTCCTCAAAAAGGAAGACGCTCTGGTCAGAGCAGTGCTACAGGGGCTACTCGTTCGGGTATGAAAGATACTGCTAGCCGATCAGAAGTTAGGGCTCCTGCTCGTACTTATGCCATTCGAGCGAGAGAAGAAGCAACAGCTCCAGATGTAATTGCTGGTACTTTCTATTTTTATGATGTTCCTGTGTATGCTTTAATAGACCCTGGGTCTACTCATTCATATATTTGCACTATGTTAGCATCTGAAAAGAACTTATTTGTTGAGCCTACTGATTATGATGTACAAGTTACAAATCCGTTAGGTCAAAGTGTGGTAGTTAATTTAATATGTCATAACTGTCCACTGAAAGTTAAGGGCTGTGATTTCCCCGCTGATTTGATGCTGCTACCCTTTCGTGAATTTGATATTATCTTGGGCATGGACTGGTTAATGAAACATGACGCGGTAGTGAATTGTCGAGAAAAACGAATTAGCTTGAAATGTTAAATAGGAGATATTGTTTTGGTTGAGTCTGGGAATTTGGATGACATGGTTAGAATGATTTCCTTTATGTCTGCTCAGAAATTGTTGCGTAAAGGAAATGAGGCTTATTTAGCCTATATTCTTGATACTCGAAGTTCTAAATCAAAGTTAGAGCAACTATCTGTTGTAAATGAATTCATGGATGTATTTCCTGAAGAATTACCAGGTTTACCACCCGATAGAGAAGTTGAGTTCGTGATAGATGTGGTTCCAGGAACAGCTCCCATATCAGTGACACCGTATAGAATGGCTCCAGCAGAATTAAGAGAGTTAAAAGCGCAGTTGCAAGAACTGTTAGACAAAGGGTTTATCAGACAGAGTATGTCACCATGGGGTGCACCTGTCTTATTTGTGAAAAAGAAGGATGGTTCATTGAGGCTATGCATAGATTACAGGCAGCTGAATAAGGTAACAATTAAAAATAAATATCATTTGCCTCGTATTGATGATTTATTCGATCAGCTTAAGGATGCTACAGTGTTTTCAAAAATAGATCTCAAATCTGGGTATTACCAGTTAAAGGTAAAGGAATGTGATGTACCAAAAACAGCTTTTAGAACTCGGTATGGTCATTATGAGTTCTTAGTTATGCCATTCGATTTGACAAATGCTCCTGCTGCTTTTATGGATTTAATGAATCGAATTTTCCAGTCTTACCTGGATAGATTTGTGGTTGTGTTTATTGACGATATACTGATCTATTCAAAGATAGAATCCGAGCATGCTCAGCACTTGAAAAATTGTACTACAGATATTAAGGGAAAAACAGTTATATGCAAAATTTAGTAAATGTGAATTTTGGCTTCATGAAGTGGGATTCTTGGGTCACATTGTGTCAGTTGATGGTATACGGGTAGATCCGAGTAAGGTGTCAGCGGTGATTAATTGGAAAACTCCAAAGAATGTTACGGAAGTGCGAAGTTTCCTTGGATTAGCTGGTTACTATCGTCGATTTGTGAAAGATTTTTCACTGATTGCTTCACCGATAACTAAATTATTACAGAAGAATGTTGAGTTTGTATAGTCTGATGAGTGCCAACAAAGTTTTGATCAATTAAAGAAAATGTTGACAGAGGTTCCGGTGTTAACTCAGCCTGAATCAGGTGTGCCATATGTAGTATATAGTGATGCGTCTCTGAATGGTTTAGGTTGTGTATTGATGCAGTCAGGAAAAGTTGTAGCATATGCTTCTCGACAGTTGAAACCACATGAGAGGAACTACCCTACACATGATCTTGAATTAGCTGCCATAGTATTTGCTTTAAAAATTTGGAGACACTACCTATATGGAGAGAAATGTTATGTGTATACAGACCATAAAAGTTTGAAATATTTAATGTCGCAGAAAGAGCTGAATTTGAGACAGAGGCGATGGTTAGAGCTGTTGAAAGATTACGATCTTATCATTGATTATCATCCGGGTAAGGCAAATGTAGTGGCAGATGCACTTAGTCGGAGATCATCATTATTTGCTCTTCGGGCGTTAAATGATCATTTGTCTGTTAATGAAAATGGTTCTATATTAGCTGAATTAAAGACAAAACCAGTATTCTTTCAACGAATTCGGGAATTGCAAGATGAAGATCCGAAGTTGGTGTTGAAACGACAAATGGTTCGGGATAATTTGAACTTAGATTACTCTATTGATAATAGTGGTATGTTATACCATCGTAATAGAATTTGTGTCCCGAATAATCTAGAATTGAAGAAGGATATCTTATCAGAGGCTCATAGTAGTATGTACTCGATTCATCGGGGTAGTACGAAGATGTATTGTGATTTGAAAAAAATGTATTGGTGGCCTGGTATGAAACGGGAAATTTGTGAATTTGTGGCAAAATGTTTAATCTGTCAACAGGTAAAAGCTGAACATCAAGTGCCTACAGGTTTGTTACAACCCGTAATGATTCCAGAATGGAAGTGGGAACATGTGACGATGGATTTTGTATCTGGATTGCCAGTGACTCCGAAGAAAAAAGATTCAATTTAGGTGATAGTAGACAGATTCACTAAATCAGCGCATTTTATTCCGGTCAGAACAGATTTTTCACTTGATAAGTTAGCGGAATTATATGTGTCAGAAATTGTGAGATTACATAGGGTGCCGACATCAATTATTTCTGATCGAGATCCGAGGTTTACTTCGAGATTTTGGAATAAACTACAGGAAGCTTTAAGTACTAAGTTAAAATTTAGTACAGCTTTTCACCCTCAGACAGATGGACAATCAGAGCGAGTGATTCAGATTTTGGAAGATATGTTAAGGTGTTGTATACTCGAGTTCAGTGGCAGCTGGGAAAGGTACTTACCTTTAGCTGAATTTGCTTATAATAACAGTTATCAAGCTAGTATCAAAATGGCACCGCTTTGAAGCTCTGTATGGAAGGAAGTGCAGAACCCCGTTGTATTGGTCAGAATTAAGTGAATCGAAATTAGTCGGAGTGGATTTAATTCAGGAAACTGAAGAGAAAGTTCAGATTATTCGGGAAAGTTTGAAAGCTGCTTCCGATCGTCAAAAGTCGTATGCAGATTTGAAAAGAAGAGATATAGAGTTCAATGTGGGTGATCGTGTGTTCTTGAAAGTTTCTCCGTGGAAGAAAGTTTTACGGTTTGGTAGAAAAGGAAAGCTTAGTCCACGATTTATCGGACCATACGAAATCATTGAGAGGATCGGTCCGGTAGCTTATAGATTGGCCTTGCCTCCAGAACTTGAGAAGATCCATAATGTATTTCATGTATCTATGTTGAGACGATATAGATCAGACCCTTCACATGTGATTCCTCATACTGAGATAGAGCTACAATCAGATATGACTTATTCGGAGGAACCAGTGAAAATATTAGCTCGGGAAGTTAAAGAACTACGGAATAAACCAGTACCGTTAGTAAAAGTGTTATGGCATCGACATGGATTGGAGGAGGCAACCTGGGAAACAGAGGAGTCAATGAGATCACAGTATCCAAATCTGTTTTCAGGTAACAAATTTCGAGGACAAAATTTTTAAAGGGGGGAGAGTTGTAACGGCCTAATTTTCAGTGGTGTCGGAAATGGTGATTTGAGATCACTAAATTCGACAAATAAGATTGAACAAGATAGTAATTTAATATTTATGAGTCAAGTAAGAATTTAGAAGAATTTGTAAAATGGTGAAATTAGTGAATTAAAAGAATTTATTAGGTCAAACGGGTCAAAAATGAGGTATCGAGACCTCAAAGTTGAAAATCGAGCTATAAATATTTTTATAAACATTTATGGAGTGTCATTGAGTTAGTATTAAAGTTTCGTTAGAAAATTTTAACGTTTGGATGGCTAATTAATTAGAAAGGACTGAATTGAAAATAGCGCAAAATTTGTTAAATTGTGAGTAAATAGCTTAAGTATTTAAAAAGAAGGATTTAAAGAGCAATTAGACCCAAAGGTTAATGGCTGGACGGTTTGGGTATGAAATAAGCAAGAAAACAATGTGAACAAGGGGCAAAATTGGAAATAGCATAAAAGTTAATAGTTAAATAATGATGTAATTGAAAAATCTAGACATTTCTTCATATTTCTCAGCCAAAACGCCATAGAAGGTCTGGAGAAAGCTGGTTTTTCATATTTTTACATCATGTGAGTTTAATTCTTACTTTTCTTGATAATTTTTATGTTTTTATGACTTTTACAATTAGGTCCACTTGTAGAATTCATTAGTTTTTGATTTTATGGGTGAAATTGGAAGTTACCCTGGATGGATAAGGGAATTTTATGATGATTATTATGAAATTTAAGTTCTAATTTATATTAAGGTGGTTTTATTAAGTGATTTTGATAGGAATGATATTTAGGACTAATTGTGAAAAGTTGTGAATTGAAGGTTTCTGTTGAAATTAAGAATATAAAAAGTTTTGAAATAGTTTATAATGATAAAATAAAGTGTTAATTGAGAAAAATTAGTTCAATTGATGGGTGAATTGAGTAGGGACTAAATTGTGAAAACTGTAAATTTTGGGGTAAAAGTGCAATTTCGAAATTTGAACAGCATAAATTGTGAAGTGAAATATAATTGAAATGGATGCTAATTAAGGAATGATTTTATAATTATAGATCAAGAAAACGAACTGAATCGTGGAAAGGAGAAAATTCAAGAATAGTCCCTGAATTTCTACGACTTTTGCAAATTAGTCCAGGTAAGTTCATATGGCAAAGTTCAATGTTTTGATATGAAAATCTTATGATTGTTAAAGTATTTCATTGTTGATGAATACCATCAATTTGCATTAATTAATAAATAATGTGTAACTAAAAGTACAAATTAGTAGGAACAATGGATTTGAGTGCTTCTATTCTGTGACCCTGATGAATTGACGAAAAATATGTGATAAGTGCGCCCGTTTAAGACCATAGCTGGGCTATGGCATCGGTGCAATGTGATAATGTGACTCCGTATAAGACCATAGCTGGACTATGGCATCGGTATAATGTGATAATGTGATTCCGTATAAGACCATGGCAAGGCTATGGCTTCGGTGTGTGATGCGTAACAATGTGAAAGTCCATAGTTTACTATGGCAATGTGATAATGAAGCACTCAATTCCCTTATTGTTCCTTAATTTGACAATGAAGTAAATGAGAAATGGGCCTAAGGGAGTTAAATTGTGAGTAGCCATATGGAAATTATTCCAATGAGTTATTAATGAAATTGTGATTTGGAGGATGAAATAGTTAAACTAAAGATATATGATTGTGTACGATATTTGATATGATTTGTGTTTATATGCCTATGAGCTTACTAAGCTTCAATAAGCTTACTTGTGTGTGTTTAATATTTTTATGTAGATTGACTTGAGAGAAGTGGGTAGATCGGATCAACACAGCAGGGCACACTATTCATATCAATTCTGGTAGTTTTTGTTTTATGTTTAAAGATTTATATGGCATATATAGAGTTTGAATGAATTGAAGTAAAGATGTTATGAACTAGTTAACAATATTTGTACTAAAACAGTTTTTGGTAAGTAGCAGTAGTTTGACTTTGAAAATTCACCATAAATTGTGGAAATTGAGTTAAGGGCTGGGAAAAAAATGAGATTAAAGCCTAATGAGTCTAGTTTCATATAGAGGAAACGGCGCATGCAATTGAATTTTATGTTATGAGATATTTAAATTGTGGTGAGACAGAGTCTGAATGACTTCGAGTTCCCCTGTTCTGATTTTAGAAAATCATTAAAAATTTCAAAAAAATAATTATGAGTCATAATATATATGTATGGATTCCTCATTGGGTCTATTTTTAAGAGAAACAAACGGCATGGTTATTTGAATTTTGTACAGAGAGAAATTTGGTTCGTAGTGCACAGGGGTCAAAGTAGCCAAACCCTGAAACAGGGGAGGATTTAACTAATAAACTGTACTAATTGGACCAACCAAAATTATATAAAAAATTGGTAAGTAGATATATGAGTATAAATTCGGGGAAAATTTACGGATTTGGGTTTCGAATTTTATAACTCGAGATATGAATTATTTAGCAACTATGACGCAGTTGGACAGCTTGTCTGAAAAGTATGATATAAATTATCTAAATTTGGTTAAGTGCTCAATAAGTTTAGTAGTGCCTTGTGCTCGACTCCGGCAACGGTCTCGGTAAGGGGCGTTACAAATTAGAATTTCGGCAATGGGATAAACAATAAATTTGACATTTTTGTGTACTATTTTGTTTTTATCTCTTTTTCACTTCATCCTGATTTTCTTTTAAATACTTTAA